>NW_020664409.1:90141696-90172645 GCF_002925995.2 Terrapene triunguis
TTTTTTTTTTTTTTTTTTTTTTTTTTTTTTTTTTGCAAAACAGAAATTTAAAATCAGCTTCATTCCAAAAAACAGGATTCCCCACAAAACAATTTCCCTTTTCTCACTGTGACCCCTGCTTATCATCTTGATCAGAATCATCTCATTTTTATATTGCTGTACCTTCAATCTGTTTGTTGTATGCTCTTGTTGGCTCTTAATACTTCGGTTGTAAGCTCTTTGGGGTGGGAACCATCTCTTTGTTCTGTGTTTCTACAACATCTAGCACAAGGAGACACTGATTCCTGGACTGGGGACCCCTGGACACTACTGCAATACAAGTAATAATAGTGTAGCTAATACTTACAGACAATATCTAACTATAATAATATAACCATCTACCTAGAGATATTTATATGGTTCCCATCTCCATAAGATCTGCATGCACTGTAGAGTAAAGGAAGACATCTAAGATGCAGGCAAGCAAGTGGACCAGTAAAAAAATCAGCATGAGCCATCTTCCTCACTGATAATAGTAGAAAGCTGGTGAAAGTGCTAAAACCATTCACACAGCACAGTGGACCAGATCCTCAGCTGATATAAAATGGCACAGATCCCAAATTACAGTTCCCAAATATTTCAATTCTGTATTGGGGGAGGGGGGAGGAACAGACGATGTAGTCATATTATGTGTTAACACATTCCTTTCCATTGGTATCTCAGAGGGATGTTAAATAGCAGCTATTAAAGTTGGAAGTTTTTAAATCTGCAAGTCCAGATAACTTGCATCCAAGGGTTTTAAAAGACCTGGCTGAGGAGCTCGTTGGATCATTGATGTTGATTTTCAATAAGTCTTGGAACACTGGGAAAGTTCCCAAAGACTGGAAGAACAGTGATGCTGTGCTAATGTTTAAAAAAGGTAAACAGGATGACCCAGGTAATTATAGGCCTGACATTGATCTCAGGAAAAATAATGGAGCCGCTGAAACAGGATTAGATTAATTATATTACCCTTCTTTAATTCTTTATTAATGTCAATCAGTATGGCTTTATAGAAAATAGATCTTGTTAAAAAAATCTAGTTAGTTTATGCGATTACAAGTTTGGTTGGTAAAGGTAATAAGTGTTGCTGTAATACATCTAGATTTACACAAATTGTTTGACTTGGTATGGCACAACATTTTGATTAAAAATCTAGAACAAAATGAAATTAACATTGCACATGTTAAATGGATTAAAAGCTGGCTAACTGATAGGTCTCAAAATGTAAATGTAAACAGGGAATTGTCATTGAACAGGCATATTTCTAGTGGGATCCCACAGGGATAGTCCTTGATATTTTTATCAATGACCTGGAAGACGACAAAATCATCACTGATAAAGTGTTCAGATGACATAAAAATTGGAGGAGTGGTAAACAATGAAGAGGATAGATGACTGATACAAAGTGAACTTGATCTCTTGGTAAGATGGGTGCAAACAATCAATCTGAGTTTTAATACAGCGAAACGCAATTATAAACATCTAGCCACAAAGACTGTAGGCCATACTTACAGGACGGGGGATTCTAACCTGGGAAGCAGTGACTCTGAAAAAGATTTGGGGGTCATGGTGGATAACAAGCTAAACATGAGCTTCCAGTGCAGCACTGTGGACAAAAGAGCTAATGCAATTCTTGGATTCATAAACAGAGGATTCTCAAATAGGAGCAGAAAGGTCATTTTACCTCTATTTGGCACTGGTGTGACAGCTGCTGGAATACTGTGTCTATATGGAGATATACCTATCATCTCATAGAACTGGAAGGGACCTCGAAAGGTCATTGAGTCCAGCCCCCTGCCTTCACTAGCAGGACCAAGTACTGATTTTGCACCAGACCCTTAAGTGGCCACCTCAAGGATTGAACTCACAACCCTGGGTTTAGCAGGCCAATGCTCAAACCACTGAGCTAGTAGTTCTGATGCCCATAATTCAAGAAGGAAGTTGATAAACTGAAGAAGGTTCAGAGAAGAGCCATGAGAATGAATAAAAGATTAGAAAACATAGTATATATAGTGATAGACTCAAGGAGCTCTATCTATTTAGCTTCACAAAGAGAAGATTAAAGGGTGACTTGATCAGAGTCTGTAAGTAACTACATGGTACTTCAATCTAGCAGAGAAAGTTATAACATTACCTAATGGCTAGAAGTTGTTGTTATAGAAATTCAGACATGAAAAGGCATAATGATGAGGGTAATTAACCATTGGAGCAATTTACCAAGAGTCATAGTGGATTCTCTGTCACTGGCAATTTTTAAAATCAATATTGAATGTTTTTTCTAAAAGTTATGCTCTAGGAATTATTTTGGGACAGCTCTATGGCCTTTGTTATACAGGAGGTCAGACTAGATTAGCAAAATGGTCCCTTCTAGCTTTGCAATTTATGAATTCAATGAAGTCTTGCCAAATATATACCAGCTGAGGATCTGACCCAGCAGATAGACTACATGAGTTACTTGTTTCTGCTTCTACCAGCCGAAAGAAGAGAATTACCTGGCAGTTTAGACTTCCAGAGAAATGCTGAAGAGTGGGTCGTTTGGGGGTTGTTGTTGTTTTTTTTTTTTTTTTGATGGTACGTATGTTAAAAATCACACTCCAGATCCTACCCGCGACAGAATGCCACAGTAAGATAATGCATTCAGGCACAAGATGGTAAAAGAGTTTCATTTGTTTGACAGACGTCTATATTGAAGGCTAATAAAAGCTGAGTGAATATTGCAAAGCCTATCATAAACATTCCTAAACATAACTAATTACAAGACTGATAAGACTTGGGGGCTGGAGCTCTCTTGTGCTAAATCAGATTATTGTTTGTATTGACCAGCACAATCTGGCTAAATCCCCTGTGCAAACAAGCAGTTTCAGCCAATATAGTCACACTGAGCCAACAAAGTCTTAATTTGCTAGAAGAAATGTTCATTTTACAGTATCTTGTACATCTGGCAGTGACTGAAATGCATCTAACTTAGTCAACAGCCAGATGTAATGAAATACTGCCAGCATTTTTCCACTGGAGAAATTTAGCATTCTGCAGAGTCTGAATCCAAATCTTGAACATCACTGAACATCAGATGTTACTGCATTCATTTTCAATTAAATGGTTTTTGTGTAGTGCTTACAGATAAATAGGCTGCCCACAAATGTTGTATGTGATAGAAGGTACATAGAAACAGAGTTAAAAAATAAAAAATAGATAAATAAACAAACAAATAAATAAAAGCAAAAGAACTACGTTTAAGTCTGGGCCAGTGACATTGCTGAGAAAATGCCTCTTCTTTTTAGCATCTCTTTTCTTTAATAACCCTGTTTAATTTCTTCCTGAAAATTGATTGACATTTTTGACATCTGATCTATACAATCAATTGATGATGCTTCTTTCCCATCTGAAACGTGCTTGAACCTTTTGACGCACATTAGATAAAATCTTCAATATTCGTTCTTTATCTCGACAATATGTTATTAACATTCACTGTTCCCTTATAGCCCCTTCTTGTAGACTCCAAATCAACCTATACGAATTAGCGAACGGCAGATTCCTCCCCTTCCTCCACCCACTCCAATTCTGAGTTCTCTAGGATTTCAGTTTTCAAGAATGTAAAACTGCTCCACATGGCTGCCTACGGATGCACATGGAGCAGATTGGGAAATTTCTCCTTGGCTGATGGAAAACATGACTAATCTGCAATAGGGATGGCTCTAAAATTGACTTGCTCCCCCAGTGGAACAGAGCCATTGGTTGCTAATGTGGAAAGCCCAAACTCCCAGCAACCATGCATATTTTCTGATTCATTCTTTTTGGCACCAAGATCTTTTCTTGTCACTTGTCAGAAAATAATATACTGTATCTTGGGGGCGGGGGGAAATAGCACAGTACCAACTATATTTTATTCTAGTTACACTTTCAAAATCCAACTCTCTCTTCACTTTTTCTGTTAATGGAGAGGGAGGGAGGAGAAGATGATGGACTTTTAGACCTGAAACACCAATTGTGAGATAGCGTACTGAAACACCAATATAGAAACAATCAGTCCCAGTCACTGACCCTGATGTAGAAGGAGAAACAGTAGCTTCAACTGATATCTAGCTACAAGTCCTGCTTTCTTCCCTTCCGTGGTACCTGTTCTTCTAGAACAATGGGCAACTCAAGCAAGCTCTTCTATTTTGAATTATTTATAGGCTTTTCTATGGTACTTCATATCTTAAACATTCATTAATTTAGCCTCATAACTGCCCTGATAGGAAAGGGAAGTATTAAAAATGGGGGGAAATTTAAGGCAGGGAGAGGTGAAGTGATGTGACCAAAGTCAGCAGCAGAGCAGAGGAAAGAATTTGAGTCTCCTGAGTCCCAGCCTAGCACCCTGGCCACAAGACCATCCTTCCTCTCTTCTCCTTACATTCAGGAAGAGAACCCTGTTCTGGGAAAGATCATCTTCTCCAGAAATAAAGACTGAAAGGTGCAGAACCAGTTGTGAAATATACTCTTCCTTTTAGAACACTTGTAGTAACACACTGCCTCTGAGTGCCATCAGAGCATAACCAGTTAGATTTCCCATAGCCTGACATTTAAGTAATATTTTTTAATCCAATGAAATAACATAGGCCCAGTTCATCCTTGATTTATGCAGACACAACTTTACTCAAAGTCAATGGAGTTACACTGCTTACACTCAGCCCAAGCTGTCCCTAATTATTTAATATTCCTTATTTAGGTCCAACATTTTATCAGAGTGCTGGAATCAGTATTGGGATTACAGATTTGCACAGAGGAAAGTTTAATCCTTTCCTTTTGTTTCAAAGGTGTAGGCATCAATGCATGCTAAGTTCAGGAAAGGTAAACAAATCTGATAAATGTGTTTGATTGACACAGAAGGCTCAAGGCAAAAAGACCTCTCTGTTTTGGTGGGGGTGGATCCCCGGATCTCTTATTGCTTTGCTATGGGCTGAGAATGAGTCTGCCTCAGTAGATACAGGGCTTTTCCGCTCTGCTTTATGGCTACAGGCTCCTAAGAGCCTTGTCAGTTCTTTCAGTCATTTTCATCTGGTGTCCCATAGTAGTTTGAGGTGGAGCTTTTCTGTGCCTATAAGAAAACTGCAGGTCTGAGGCCTACAAGGATTCCCTTCCTCAGGCAGCCTTTATGTGCTGAAAAATGGAGCGGAGGGGGGGGGGGGGGGAGAGGGGGGAGAAGAGTCACCAACTGCTTGAATTGTTCCTTTGTCTAGGCAGCAAGGCCTTAAATGAAAGATTGCCTATCAACTGGGGCTGTGGGAAATGATAATTGGGGCTCAGCCCTAGCCTCATTGTTCTGCACGCATCCACAGCAGCATGTTTTCACAAAATAATCTTTCTGAATTACTTTTCTACCCACCGTTTGTCTAAGACTGTAACCATCTTGCCCTCCCTTTATTTCTGAACTGCAATGACGCTCTTGGGTTCCGTAGTCCAAAAAAAAGACAGCCAAAGCAATGTTTTGTCCAGTGGTTTCACAAAAGGAGGTTTCTTGTCAGCTTGCTCCGACAAGACACTCTACATGGGCCTTTAGCATTAAGTCAGGACAGCTCCCAACTTCAGTTTCTTCTTCCTCACAGGCCCCATCATATGCTCTTTGGCCTTGGAAAACTCTTGACCTCTAGCTAGCTGACAGAATGGAAATTTGCATTCTTTAGCTCCCAATGAAGTAGGGAGGATACCCAATGCAATAAGCTTTCAAATGAGCTGGAATTTCCAAATTCCCCCCAAATAATAAGTCATATCTTACTGTCGGGCATCTCTAAATGCACCTTGTCACATGACAAGTGCCATCTTGCTGGATGGTTAGTTGTAAAAATAAGTAAATAAAACTAAAGTGGGAGGTTAAAATGGTCTGATTTCCAGATTTGCTGTGCACTCACAAATTCCACTGAAGTCAATGGAATCTGGAGGTACTCAACACCTTTGAAAACCAACCCCTAAATTAATAGTTTTTAATCTAGCTTGTTTTCAATGTGGAAATTTTAATGTGATATTTCTTTGGTGTGTTTAAAGTTACAGGATTTTTTTTTAAGATCTAAGTTTGAAAACAATATTTATTTACGTCTCAGAGCCACTTACATTACAAATAGAGTTTTGGCCCTTGAGTACAAAATTTCCCCAGATGTAAACTCAGCTGTTCATGTAATTAATCACTCAAGATGACTAAAGTCGAGTTCCAAAAATCCCTATTCTTCAGCTTGAGAAACTAGAAGATGCCAGAGGTTGCGATAGGAATTCTTCAGCAAAGGCGTAGAGCCTAAAAATGTAACCTGAAGTACTGTACCAAATATAGGATAGGCTGCCTTCCCCTCTTGAGGCCTAATTCTGCCCTTGGATACATACATGTGGCACTGTTTGCATTCTGTTGGAGAAGCACAAAGGACACAAACCCCCCGGCCCTCAGTATAATTTAATTTTAATCAAGTCCTGTTATTTTTAAAGCCACACAGACCCACATTATTGTCTGCAAGAAAACTTGCATGTTTTACTGTTAAAATGATCTACTTTTGAAAAAATGTCAACTTGCTCCTGTGCAGAAAGAAGTGAGAGATCTGACAAAATACACTTTCAGGGTAAAAGACAGACCTGTCTATAAAATGCAATTTGAATGAAACTTTGTATAGATCATATGAACTTAATCCTTGGTACTATTTCCAGCCAGGCAACAGTAATGAGAAAAATTCTTCAACTGAAGAGGTTGGTTATTTTCAAGCTGCACTGCAGCCTTTCAGTCTGGATTTATTCTTCCCCACAATACATTACCCCTATAGAACAAAACTATAAAACTTGTGTTTTTGTCAGGAGCAACTGTTTCATAACCATAACGTACACAAGCACTGTTTGGCTTTAAGACACTGTTTGTCACTCAAACAGATGTTACACTGTAAATCTGTCCAAAGAAGATACTTTATTCTCTCTTTCTGGTCAGAGAACAAAGCTGATCAAGCAAAACTATTAGGGCTACGTAAACCTTGTAGGAGTTGGGGTGAACGACCTCTTGCAAGATTGTTTGGAAGTTCAAGTCTGAGCAAGCTGAACTTCCATGGCTACCTCATTCACAGTTAGCTGCTTTCTATCCCCTCCCCAAGATTCCATCTCTACAACAAGCCCCAGGGTATGCCCCTGCTCCTTTTATATACATCTTAAGGCAGGGGTCCTAAGGATTATTGGGGAAGGGGGAGGAGGGATGAGAAAAGGGAGTTACCAACAACAGGAGCTAGGGAGGCTGATTGTGGGGAAGGGAGTTTTCCCAGTTTCCAGCTGCGCAAACAACCTCAAACCTGTATTCACCAACATTTTGAGATGGGCTGACGCTTGTGGACTCATGCGTTCAATACAACAAGTGAGGGGGGAAAAAATGAACCCAGAATCCCCAAAATAAGAAAAACGTTGACTATTACACTACAAGAGATATAAATAGTTGAAACTGGGGAAACAACAGCTGCTATGCAGATGGCATTTTCCACATCTTTACTGCCAAACCACACAACTCAGGGCTCCGTATTTCTGTTAATCTTCTTTAGTCAATGATGTGCCACAACAAGCGATTCACACAACTATGCACATGCATTCTATGAGTCTTTAAAGAGCCCTTAGAAAGTTATGGCTCTAGATTTAACTAAACAAATGTTCAGATTAAAGGTAGATGCCATTTAATTATCATTTTAAGGGCTTCCTCTAATTATAGCCTATGGAAATATACTTTATAGCACACTGAGGTTCAAAATTAACAAGGGCCCAAGGCCATCAGTATACAGTACCTCCCAGGCCGTTAAAAATGTATTAGTGGGTAGGCCAATGGGCCCATGCAACAAACAGAGAAGTGATATCTGTAATTATACAGTAGTAAGAAGAGTTACATCCTGACATGAGCAATAGTAGCATATTGTCCTGACACAATTCTATCTTGGGCTCTCCTTAAACCTGCCAGAGCGAACGTCCTCTAGCAAAAGAGATTTACACAAGTTGTGATTAAACCCTTGCTAATTCTATGGTTTCTGTCCCAGTCCCCAATCCCCTATGTATAGCATCTTCTCTGACCAAACTATACAATATTCTTAAATAAACCAATTAATTTAGGCCTGTTTCAAACACTGCACACAACAGTTTATTTGTTAGACTCATAAAACACTAACAGAGATGAAAATTAGAAACAGCCTTCTGCATGTGTGTATCCGGGAGAGGGGGTGGAGGGGAAATAGGTGATCTTCGGTATACAGTGAATTATAACAGAGTATTGGACAAGAATAAACAGGACTTCTAAAGTTTTCTGTCTGCACAGAGCTTTTAAAAGAACCCAAAACAGACAACTTTGTTAAGCCATGATTTCCTATCCTACTTACATTTGGAAAAATGCTTCTTTATGGAGGGTAAAGTGGAAGAGGAGGGACAGATAAATTCATTTCCTTGCTACAGCATCACTCTCCATGTGCAATCACTTGTCAACACAAGAGAATGCTAATGATCGCAGTCCTTATGTCTAAAGTTCCTTTTTCACAGCATTTTAAGCATCACCACCACACATGCTCTTCAGATCTAATAACTGCAACAATCCCAGGAAATTCCTTTTGGTTCACCCATACTTTACAAGAAAGTCACACAGCTGAAATTCATTTATGCCAAATTCTTTAAACAATATGTAAGAAGAACAAGCTTTGAATAGAATGCTAATTATGGGCAGCCAGACTTTTTTTTAAAGGGTCGGGTTAAAAATTATGGTTCAGTGATTCTAGATCATATTGTCTAGAAGCATGGGAATATGATGGAGTTAAATGTATATCCAGGACACAGAACAACACATGTAACAAGGGTTAATGTAATTTTACCTCTCTATTAAAAATGCCAGACACCATAATTCTCCCAGTGTTTTATTTTCATATTCTGGTTTATCATGTGATACACACATATCAAGTGAAAGGATGCAAATGAAAGGGTATGGTTCGGAAGGTAACACATCATCGGTAACACCGGAGACATGTTGCACATATGCTAATAAGCCGTCCATAGCAGAAGTACTGTATATAATGACTACCTTCACCTATCTGACCTGGAATGGTGCTGATTTAAATAAATAAATAAAATAAATAAATAAATTTAGATGACAGATAGATGGATAGACAGACAGTTTAGAGCACTCACAACACCTTCAAAGGAAAGAATAAAGACCTTGGTGAATTTTTGCAAAGTGTGTTGCCTCAAAGCCCTTTTCATTCTGGTTCAGACACGGTATCAGATTTACAATTGAAACCATATTCCTTTCCCTTCTAAACTGGCCTGGTGAATTACTTTTCTGCAACTTGATAAACACCAACTCTTAAAATTCAAATGATGCTTTTCAGATTGACTAGAGATGACTGCAGATAGTAACTGCAAAACCAGAGGATTCATTTCATGTTCCACTCCAAAGCAGCCTGTACTTCAAGATTCCAAGAAATCCTCACCACAGTGTGCGAATGCCCAGTGGAGACAATTCTAATTTTAAATTCCCAACTGAGGCGAAGTCTAACGTGCCAGTTAGCGAAGAAAGCTTTCCGTACCTTATCTTCCTCCCTCCTAAGCAAAGGTAGCATGTTGGGGCTTACTTAACACCGGGGTGGGAGGGATGGTTTGAATTCCTAGATCATTCCGTTTTTTTCTTTCCTTCTGAAAACTCTAGCATTCTGACCAGATGCTTGGTGGGAGCAATTCCAGTTCCATCTGTTTGAGAGTTTTAAGTTGTGCAACATAAATTTTACTTTAGTGTGTTGTAGCAACAACCTCAAAAGCCCCATCTCATCTTTCAAATGTGTTAGCTCAAAGCCAGCTTTCATATATATTAACACATTAGGTATTATGCAGTACATGTCAGTGCAATGTACAGAGATTTAGCCACACCACTCCCATTAGCATTAATGGTGGTTTCACAACCAAATCCCTGAGTCACGTTGAAAATGTATTTTTGAGAAGTTCAGATCCCATTCCTTCATACCCTATTCACATCTGTCTTATCACTCGTTTTCAAACAACCCATCTGCATCCATTCTCATTAGGTTTCATAAGCTAAATAGATTCAGTTCAGGTCAGTATTTGGATTGAAGGAAGTTACAAAGTGCTAAAGGAAGTGACTCTGGTGCTTCATTAGTGTGAACTCTCTGTTCTGAGGTAATAGCGAGTGAGCACTAGGGCTGTCTGAAATTTTCAAAACTAAAAATCTTTTAGCTGAAAAAGTGGCCTTTTTATCATATATAATACACACATGCACACTTACTTTCAGTCTTTTTAAACACAATGTGGACCAAAAAAAATCAGCTTTGGACTTTTTTTTTGTTTTCATTTTTTCATAATCAACCCACCCCATTCTTATTTATTGGCAAAATGGAAGGAACAAACAAAGGTGAGGGAAAGGGGGACAGAGGGGAAACAAACCAAAAAAAAAATAAATGAAAACCACCCACAAAAAATTAAAAATGGATTTTTTTTTATCAAAAAGTTTTAAAGCATGAAAACTCATTCCTCTTTGAAACTTCAGAAGGAAGATTATTTTGAAATATTTTTGCAAAAACTAAGATTTTTTTTAAGCCTGCTTCAATCAATACGCCCAGCATGATATTGACAGGCACTGACCTGTTGTCTTCTAGATGACATATAAAAGAGATATTTTATTTTATTTTATATTATATTACATACATACATTTTATGGAAGCATCACAAGATGGTGCTGTTATATGTAGTCTTCCAAGTTTTTCTTAGCATACAAACAAATGTTCAGTCTTGGTACAAACAAATGTACATGCTGAAGTGGTGTTAGTTTTTGTTGTGCAAGGTTCTATGTAAAGATAGGGGTCCTTGGAGAGGGAGGAGTTGTATGAGCAACAGGAAAGTTTAAACAGAGACAAGGTAGAGAGCAGAGTCAATTTCTGAGGCAGAATTGCTCTCTGGGAACTAGACATTGGGTGCTGGGCTGAGATTCCCAAAAGAATGAATTGCCCTGCATGCTGTTTGACACCTTTGTTCCAGGACCCATGTATATGTATAAAAAACAAGTTAGAATAGTTAGAATAGTTAGAATATACACAGTTATATATAAACAAGTTACATTAGTTAAATATACATAGACTCCAGGTCACCTATTTCTCTTCCACTGGGAGAGAAGTTGTGTGCACATACACACAGTCTCTGTACCATTAATCATCAAAGCTCTTTAGGAATCCATGAATGCATGCAAAAACCTCATCATGACATGGTGTTTATTTTCTTGCAAAATTTTACAGCAACCCATTTTATATCACTATCACAGTCTACAGACTAACTGAAGTCAATACAGTAACCTGTGACTCCGCCATTGAATTAGAACAATGTTTAAGCATCATATACAAAAAAAATAGTCAGATCTGAGACCAGAAACAGTTATTTTACATGCTTCCACCACAGGCAAATATTATCGGTCACATACTAGTCACATACTAGACTGAGCACAAGAAAGCTTGTCATATTCCTCTGAGGTGTCAATGGTAGCAAATGGTACAACAGAGTGGATCTCATTCTTTGATGCTACTATTGCTTTAATACGTTAAGTGTACTCTATTGAAGTGTCTTTCAGCTCTTCATTATCATTTTTAAAAAAAGAACACTAATAGATGTATATAGACTTCAAATATGCCCCCAAAAAAGAATCAGAGAAACTTATGTTAAAAAAAGAGGTCAAAATTATGCACAAAGCAATTCTGTGTACTTCAAAAGCTAAAGGAAGTTTTCTTGCAACTTGTCTTACATTTAAAGGCCACACAGAACCCTTTGTTCCTCTGAGATTTTGCACTCCTGAGTATTACATTCCTCAATGAGCTATCAAGCACAAAACCACTGGTTTTTAATGGATACAAAGTCTGCAGTACTGCTGGCTTCAGACTGCCTATGGATATTCTCAATAGCATCTCAGATTAAACAATTAGGAAGCCCCCAAAACCCAGGTTCTTCCAGCTGTGGTTTGCAAAGTCTAGGGTTTAGTAGGAGCCAAACTTCTGAGGGGATTTGATAAGCTCTAGTGTGAAAGAGCTGATAGCATAGGCAGCAGCCCCATATCCAAAGTGCAACTGGATGCAGTGAAATGGGTAGCGCCAACAGCTATACAGAGGAGGTGATGCAAGAACAACAGAGAGAAACCCAAAACAAGGTGAAGTCAAAAATTACAATGTCATGGTTTTGCATGTGCACGTGTACATGGAACTCACACTTTTCCCACTGGCTCTTGTTAAAATCAACAATAAAAACTGAGCACATTAGTTTACTGCGAAAGGCTCAACAAGCAGATGGATTTACCAATCCTTCCAGGCTATGAATTTTATTACAAGTCACACATCCCTTCGTTCTCATCCTGACAAGCCTTCCATCCTTTTCTGATGACTTTGGAAGGTACAAAGACAATCCAATAAAATTTTGGAAAAATGCTCAGCCTTCTTTCTCCTCCCTCCATATAGGGGAAAGATTT
Organism: Terrapene triunguis; assembly: GCF_002925995.2. Lineage (NCBI taxonomy): Eukaryota > Metazoa > Chordata > Testudines > Emydidae > Terrapene > Terrapene triunguis. The sequence continues at coordinate 90,154,190 of NW_020664409.1, forward strand.
AGGGGAAAAATCTATTATTCTCAGTTGGGCAAAGTGCCAAACCATTTAGTCATTTTTAGCCTGTTTGGTGTTGATAAAAAATAAGTTTCTACATTGTCATATCCTTGTCTTTTGGGAGGGGTGAGAATGGGAAGCTTTTTGCTTCTGCGACACACAAGGATTTCTACACGCATCTGCGCATGCACGCACACACACACGCACACACCTCATTCCCTCCAAAAATAAAGAGATATACATGTACATATATACATACACAAATGAGGACAGACAGACACCAGGTGTAGTTAAATATCATATAAGAAAATAAATATGCACAAGATGTTCTATGAAAGAAGAGAGTTTGAACTTGGAGCAATACACGAATGGAAGTTTCAAGTCTTTTATTCGAGGAACAGATCAGCTCATCTAACACTCTGTTTTGGAGAATTTCTGTCAAATTGACAATCCAATTTCAGCAGCGTACATAAAACTCTGCACAATTATTTAGCACTGTACAGATTTTACATAACTCTTGAAGTTACTGACTTAATTCATTTTCCTTCCAACTACAAGACAGATTAATGTGAAATGAACTAAGACAGGCAACCAAAAGTAATGTTACTATGGCTAGTAAACATGCTTTAAACTGCTACCGGTATATCAGTAAGCTGCTTAAAATACTCACCATCTTTGTACATTACATTTGCTCAATAATAATTACCTCTCAAACCAAGGATTATGAATATATGTACTGAATATTTCAACACAATACCAAGACAGTACAGGTAGCCAGCGATCTTGAAAGCTGACTTTTTCTTTAATAAGGTGCACTTTAATATTTGCACAAAAAGTTTCCTGTGGAGCTTGCTGATCCAGGAATCAGGAGTTCAAGACAGAACGAAGTGCAGAATCCCTGATACACAGACACCCCAAGGCATGGAATCAGGATACATATTATATCTGGGGGAAGCAATCAGACCATGGGGTACCTACGAATGGCTGGCTGAAATCACTAGAAACGGACAATGGATTGATCGTCTTCCTAGCCATCAATAAAGGTAGTGCTCAGTAGGAAGAGACAAATATTACTAAGGGGGATACTGTATCTTAACTAAATTAACAGGATCATATTTTCCAGTTACAATGTAATAGAGCAGAAACATTACAATAGAAGGAAGAGGAGCCTCTGTGTACTGTAAAGTTGCTTTAAAACATATAGCTCCTTGGGGAAAGGACTACTGTTCACTATGCATTTGTACAGCACCTACTAGAGTGGAGTCCTGACATGATTGAAGCCTTTAGGGTGCTACAGTAATATAAATGTTTAATACTAACTAATAATATTAAGAATCTCAAAGTTTAGGATAAACAACAGGCCTCTCCTCACTTTCCTACGACTCTACACCATTCTCCTGCCCACAAGCACAGTAAGGAACCTAATGCAGGATAGACTATGCAACAATTTCCAATCTTGATTTGCTCTGCCTTCCACAAACACAATCTTGCACATACACGCTCTAACCACCTGACATTGGAGGCATCTGGATTTTGCTCTGAGCTGCCAAGAAAAAGAATGCAACAATCCAAAGAAAGGGCGCTCTCACAGGCTTTTGTGTGTATTGGTTTATAGTATTATCACTTATCAGATTGCTTCACTGCAAATGTCACAAAGGAAATTAGGTTAGTTAGGAGTACAGGGATTTTAGTTACTGAAGTTAATTTCTGCACTTCTAGGAAACTCTCCAATAACTTGTCAGAGCTGATCAAGAAAAACTTAACAAAAATAAATAAAAGGACATACATTTATGAGAAAAAGCAACTCTGCACTATTAACACCTGTGGTTCCGGGGTGATGGAAAAATACTGGGAGTCCGTACTCACCAATAGGTTTAGAATATCTTTAATCATTACATAACACACTTAAAGTTTCAGGTTAAGCTTAACACACCTTTTAACTGCAGTTTTAGAACAGACTCAAAAGAATTGTGAAGACACAATCCTACAAGTTTCTTTTAAAGAAGCCAACTTGTATAAATTTAAGAAAGCCCATAAAAGCCCCTACGCATCAAGCACAATTAATCATGGCCTGCACTGCTTCCCAGAATGGGCTTATGTGATAGGGCTTAGAGACAGGGGTTCTCAGGACAATTTTTTTGGTGGCCTCAGAGTGCGGCCACCAAATCTTGCTGGTGGCTGCTCTCACACTTTTTCCTAAAATACTTAATTAGCTTTAGGAAAACCAAATATATATGCACATATACACATCCAAATCATTGTAATTTATTTATTGCTAGCTAAAAAGTCCATTGTGAAAAGCGATATTTACAAACATACAAGTACCACTTTTCACAGAAGTATCACTTACTCAGCCCTGCCAAGCCTGGGGACAAATTAAGCCCTGGATGAGGAGCTGGGGGAGGCAGTGGGGACCTAAAGCCTGAAGCCCCACTGCCGGAGCCTGACGCCTGCCAGCGTGCAGCCGGAGCCTGGGACTGGAGCCCAAAGCCCTGCTGCCAGAGCCTGCCAAGCCACCACCCCAGAGCTGAAGCCCAAAGCCTGAGTCCCACCACTCCTAGGAAAGTAGGGAACTCACCGGCTGCCTGTTCCTCCAGCATTGTGCCCCAGGTGTCTCCAGAGGGGGCAGGGCCCAACCCCGGCTGGCGGTCCCAGCAACCAACACCAAGGTGGTGCATCCAGGAGCAACAGGAACAGGGAGAGGCTGTTACTCCCCTTCTCCCTCCTCCCAGGATTCTGTGGCCGCAAGAAAAGCCCCTGGTGGCCGCATTTGAGAAACACTGGCTTAGAACGTGCTGTTTAATAAAATGCAAGTAAAACACTGCCTATTCCATTTTAACTACAGCAGAATGGGATCAACATGTGTCCTACAGGTGCTGAGACATTTCTTAAAGAAAGAGACACAAGATTATTTAACATAATAAAAATCTTTCAGGGAGGGGAAAGCTTTTCTGTGAAATAAGTGAGGTTTTTTTTAATCATTGACCTCATTCCAGATTTATAACTAATTTGAGTTGAGGGAGACAGTGGAAAAAAGTAGTGATTCCATTTGGTCTATGACAAGAACATTGGATGCAAGGATTCCCAAATCAGAGATCATTCTGTCATTGCTATACATAAACAGAGTATCTCTAACAGGGGCGCTGGAATGGGGAGGCTGCAAAGGGGCCAGGGCCTTCCCACTTTTGAAAGTGGATGGGCCTGGCTCATCCACTTTTCGCCACGGGCCAGCCCCCTACCCTTCCTCTTCCCCTCGAGGCCCCGCCTCCTGGCCAGGAGGAAGCTGAAGCCCAGCCAGGTAAGAGTGGCCTGGGGAGCCCGGGCAGCTGTGGGGAGCCACGGACCCTCCACACCTGCCCAGGGTTGGGGGGACCTGAGAGCAGCCCTGGGCCCACATCCCAACCCTCTGGGCCCTGCGCCCAGGGCAGATGGGGGATCCACGGCTCCCCAGCCAGCTCTTACCATGGCCCGGCTATGGTTCTTTGGCCCCGGAGGCCCCGACCCCAGGCCAGGCCAGAAGCTGAAGCCAGGTTGGGGTAAAAGCCGCGTGGGCAGCTGTGGGGAGCTGCAGACCCTCCACCTGCCCTGGCCCAGGGCCTTGGCCTCTTGGGGGAAGAGGAGGGGCAGGGGTGGGGCCACAGAGGGGGTGGGGCCTCATGGCCCCCACACTTTTAGGAAGAATGTGTCACCCCTGATTTCTAGCAATTTTTATTAAATGATAGCATAAAAAATTCAACCACAAGAATTTGAAAAAAGTCTTCCAATATCTTCTTAGTCTTACTGCAAAGATAGATACATTGTTTTAACAGATTAAAAATACACACACACACACACACACAAATGGAAGAAGAGCAATCAAGTTAAAAACTGGGAGGAAGGGGGTAAAGCAGGGAAATCTCATTGGTTGTGAGATAGACCTATAAGTGACAAATTGTCAGAACAGTTCACACAAATCAGGATTTGCAAACCAAAATGCTTAATTTATAAAAAATAACGAGGACACTACCATATATCTGCAGACGTGGCATGATCTTGCTGCCATCGTTATTATTAATAATTATTTCTACTACAGTAGCATCTAGGAGGTCCAGTCAGGAATCTGGGTTCAGTGTGCTAGGCGCTGTACAAGCACATAACAAAAAGAGTTCCTGAGCTTACAAACCAATCTAATAATATTAGCTGAAGACAATTTTTTTCCTTGATTTCAATGGTAGTAAGAGCATGTCCTTGATGCCTGACACTTTCCCACTGTTGCTCCCATATCGATTGGTATGGATCCATTTATTTATTTACTTTTTAAAAACTAGACACACATTACTTGACACTACACATAATTTACTAAATGGGTAATTCTTCTGATGAATTGTCTGCTAAGAATACATAACAACACACCCTCTCTATTCAGTAAGGGGTTCTATCATGCAGAGGAGTTGCACTGTTATTTGCCATTTTCAATATCAGAAGGAGTTTATTTGCAAGTCCCCTGTGCATTGACAAAGGCATAAACATTTATGGCCAACCTGCTGCCTGCCATGGGGACATAAAACAGGCACATGCATTTACTATGTCCACAGAATACCATATCTGTGTATATAAACAGGAACTGTCAAACATTAGTGCCTGTTTGCACATGCAGTTACCCATTTTGCTTGTACAAATACCTGTTTATATGGGCAGTCATGATGATTTACTACCGAGTCGTCTATCAGTTGGGCTATGTCTACACGAGCACTTACTCCAGTATAACTTACATTGTTCAGGGGTGTGAAAAAGTCAACACCTTGAGTGACATAAGTTACACCAACCTTAGCGCAGGTGTCGACAGGAGAAGCTCTCCCTCCAACATAGCTACCGCCGCTCCCTGGGCTGGAGTAGTGAAGCCGACAGGAGAGCTCTCTCCTCTCTAATGTAACCTCTTTACGCCGGCAGTTTACAGCGGTGCAGCTGTATCGCTGTGTTGTAAACTCTCTAGTGTGGCCATAGCCTTAGGCATCTCAATGTTATTTTTCTACACACTCAGCCTGTAGACTGATTGGTTCAACACCCATTAAAAATTTCTTTATTAAAACTATGTATCTGTCTCTTCAGCAAGACTGAGAAAGTATCGGAAGACTTCAAATAAAATCAGAAACTCTTAATGTTGTTATTTACATGACATTAGCAAACATCATAATGGTGCCAAGGCACAGTATGAAAATCCACAGCATTATCTGATCTAACAGACAAATATTAAAACTTTTTCAAATATTCAGCTGTACAGCTTTAGACAAAAAAGCCATATTATCTAATCTTTGTTAAAAATATAACATACACCCCTTAGCATTAACTACTTCATATCTCAGCAGCTTGAGGTTATTTCAGGATTCACTGACTGATATTATAACTTAAATCCCATATAATATAGTTACACTGTCTACAGACTTTTAATTATCTTCCTGAGGGCCATATATTTGGAATACTATAGCAATATTTATGAGTTTGTTTCAAAGGTTTCTGATTTTATTTAAAGTATTCAAAGCATTTAAGCATACCCAGAGCAATACATTAAAAAACTTCCAATAAACCATTCACCATGCAAAAGCAAATTTTCATTAAAAAGAGAGCCTTTAATTGGTGGGAACTTACTGAATGTAAACCATCTCTCAGAATACCACCCCCAAACACCTTTCTTGTAACAAATGGTCGTTAACTTGCTGCAGGATGGTCATTTTAACTACTGAAACCTAGCCAATGTCTTCTGAATCTTCTAATACTGCCTCAATACAGTTAAGCCACTTGTGGGATCCCCCCGCATAAGAGCTGTTGGCCGGACTCAGCAATGCAGATCACTCACAGCTTCCAGGGCATTGGTTCTCAAACTTTTGTAGTGGTGACCCCTTTCACACAGCAAGCCTCTGAGTGCGACCCCTCTTATAAATTAAAAACACTTTTTAAATATTTAACACTATTATAAATGCTGGAGGTGAAGCAGGGTTTGGGGTGGAGGCTGACAGCTCGTGACCCCCAAGTCATAACCTCACGACCCCGAGGGGTCCCGACCCCCAGTTTGAGAACCCCTGCATTACGCCTTGTCTACACTGTCACTTTACAGCGCTGCAACTTTCTCACTCAGGGGTGTGAAAAAACACGCCCCTGACCGCTGCAAGTTTCAGTGCTGTAAAGTGGCAGTGTAGACAGCGCACCGGTGCTCCCAGCACTGGTAGCTACTCATGGGGGTAAGTGGTGGTGCGCTGGTGCTGCAACTACACAGCTACGTTGAAGACACACCCTTATGGGTGCTCGGCACTTCTGAACTTCAGGTCCTGGGTATTTAAATTCCGTATGAAGCAGCTATGTGCTGAACCACCTTGCAACGATCACCAGAAAGGAGCTGGGATCACATTTTCCACAATTCAAACAGTTTTCTGCAAGGGTTTTGTCACAAAGAAACTGAAATTTAAAAGGTGACCATTCTGGAGTCTTTGATATCTAGGTAACAATACTGCACTAATTATCAGTCTGAATTTAATGTTCTTCAACTAACAGATCCAGTCTGGTGAAGTAAATAGGAACTCATTCAGAATTCTGATGTTAGGGTCATAACACTAAGATTTCAACTGTGTGTGCTGGGTGTGTCCTCACACAAAGCTGGAGCTCTTAATGAACAAAATCCCCATGGGAAGAGATTGTAAAGGGAGTTTGGAGTCTAACTGCCCTTTATGCCTTTGAAAATTTCCTCCATATTTTTAGTGGTGGTGCTGGTCATCTTCAGCAAAGAGCACCACCCAGATTTTGCCAGTCTCTGGCCTTCTGGACTGCATTTGGCTCCCCTGGGCTTTTCTATAGGATTCCTTTGGGTTTTTATTTTTGCCTAAAATCTTTGATAATGTAGGCAGCTTCACTCCCTCCCTCTCCACAGTCTGCTCGGGGATGTCCTCCCCCTTTCGCCACCACCCAAACCTTGATTACCTCCCCAGAGCAGCCTACATCTCCCTACTTTTATTTGCCAAGCTAAGGCCCTGGGGTGGCTACACTTTGTTTACATGAAGTCATAATTAGTGCAAATTGTTTCAGTCTATGCGTATAGTGGTTCCTCCAGTTCCTTCGGCTATTGTTTTCATTGGCTATCCCTTTCGTGCCATTAGATATGATTATAAGAAAAGAATATTGTGCTTTTAGCGGTTTCTAAAACCATCAGAAGCCTTCAGCGGGACATGGATGATACTCCGCATTCTCCTTTCCTTTTCCATTCCATCGGCTGTAATTAACATTTGCCAAGGCAGGCAGATAAGTGACAGAGAGGAAAAGAACCGTGGAGAGGTTTTGGCCTTGCTGCCCTAAATGAGGGAGTCCTTTGCAGAAAGAGAGCTTTGCAGGTTAGAGGTTGGCCATTACAATCCTAGTGAGCAAAGAGTTAGACAGGCTATAATCTTTAAATCTAGGATTTAATAATTTCTAAAAAGCACCATGAGCGACTTCAGGAAGGATTTGATAATGTCTTTCCAAGCATCTGTTCCGATGAACCAGACAGATAAGGTGGTATTTACTTATTCAGAATGGAGACCTGAAGTTTCTGATCATTTTAAAACATCACACACATATAATCCAGTAAAGTGCAGCTTTAGCACCATTTGTCTAGGAAATCTGAATGACAAAGGACCGGATTGTGTTACCCTTACTCATGTACTTTCTTCCCAACCAGTCCCTTTAATTTAAATGGGATTACTGACGTAATGAGGTGCTGGTCAGGTTGAATAAGGGTGGCAGAACTGTATCCCCTCAAAAAATTAAATACGGTTGGTTAGGTCAATCAAAACGAGTGTAAGATTTGCAAAAAGACATTCAATATGGCTAACACGATGGGTATATAGAAAGGTGAAATCGTACAAAATTAGTGCCTGTGCAGAAAAAGAGGGGAGTAGAAGTTTTCCCTTCTCAACAATTCTTCAGAAATACCACCTCAATCAAAGTTTTGACAATTACTAAGCATGTCAACTGATCATGAAAATTCATCAAGTATGTCATAAATGACAAGGAATAAGTAAGTACTTGACTGCTGAAATTGGCTGGGCTACAAAAGTTACTGACAATCACTTCCATAAATTATATGAACATATCCATCTTTTGACACAGAAGGTGTTTCCAGAGAGTGATGATTTCAGGCAAAGAACACCAAAGTTTGTATACCTGCTTAGGAATCACACTATATTTTTAATCACTGTTATGCCAAAGCATTTCAGAAAACGGCTCATCTGTGCTTCTACAGATGAAAAACATTTGCCTCTGAAGCAGATGGACTTTCATAGGACTTTTCCACATATAGGAAATTTAATCAAATCAATTTTGAACACCTATATTTCTTCTCTGGGTTACAAAAAGTCATGTGTAGGTAACAAAGAATAATGTAACCCAAGGTGTACTTATATATTGTAATGCAGCTGTACTTCCATCAAGGGATTAGAGAAAGATATTATAAGTCAAATCCTGTGTGGTTTGTTCAGGTCACTTGAATTCTGGTGACAGGTTTGCTGAATTTGCAATTCAGGAATTGTTCTCAGGGCATTACTACACAGGCCAAGTAAAGGGTGACCTTAACTGTGATATTCTTTGTTTTAGATATTTTAACCTTAAACATAATTTTAAAAAAATGTAAAGCCAAAAACTATGTTTTTGTCGGTTTTGTGTAACTTTAACTCAGAATTGTCTAGTTATCTTTTTCTTTCAATGTATCTCCAAAGTGTTTTGCAAAACTTTAATGCTCATTTTTTTAATATGAGTTTACAACCTTCAACACATGCCACTGAGCTGGAGTTTCATTAGCTCCATCTGAAATTTCATTTGGGAATTTCACTGGGTCCATCTAAAAAAACTAAGATCAACTAGAGGGGAGCACTACCTCTGCAGACCTTACAGCAGACTATAGGAAGGAAGCCCTGATCTAGCAGACTTAAGTGGATTACCTAAGGCCTACAAGAGAGGAGCTCCAATGTGACCAACCTGTTTAGGACCTCCACCTGGTCTGAGGCCCCTGTCCATTGCCAACTTAGATACATGGAGTTTCCCCTCAATGAGACCTTTAAGCACATAAACTGTTCAACTTGGAAAACGTCATGCATTTCTAGTGGTAATACTTCGGGTTTCTGAGCAAGCAGTATATCCCCCACCCCGCCTGCAGAGCAAAAGATGTCCATAGGAATGTCTGGAGTTGCTGTGAGGCCCTCTACCCCGGCCTCCTCTTTCTATAGTCCTTCTGAGGTCCAGAGGAAGGGAATCCAGAGATTCACAAGTATTAGGGGGAAGCAGCAGTTACAATACACTTAAATTTTACTCTCACTTTCCATTATAAACTTATTGTATCAAAACCAAAGCCTCTCTAGCTTTTTATTTATATTTTAAATATACTCCCCAACCTAAACCTTATTCTGAACCCAGGGTGATTCTTTTAGCTGCCAGTGGCACTGGCCAAGTATTTCCAGAGGTGCCCTAGGAATCTCAAGTTCCGATGCCCACAATTCAAGAAGGATGTTGATAAATTGGCGAGGGTTCAGAGAAGAGCCACGAGAATGATTAAAGGATTAGAAAACATGCCTTATAGTGATTGAGCTCTGACTCTATTTAGCTTAAAGTGAATCACAGAATCATAGGGTTAGAAGGGACCACAAGGGTCATCTAGTCTAATCCCAGCGAATAGAAGATTAAGAGATGACTTGATTATAGTCTATAAGTATCTACACAGGGAACAAATATTTAATAGCAATCTAGCAGAGAAAGGTATAATATGATCCAATGGTTAGAAACTAGACACATTCAAACTGGAAATGAGGTGTTAATTTTTTAACAGTGAAAATAATTAACGATTGGAACAATTTACCAAGGACTGTGGTGGATTCTCCATCACTGTCCATTTTCAAATCAAGATTGGATGTTTATCTGAAAGATCTGCGCTAAGAATTATGTTGGGGACGTTCTATGGCCTGTGTTATACAGGAGGTCAGACTAGATGATCACAATGGTCCCCTCTGGCCTTGCAATCTACGAATTAAGAGTATGGTTCAATCTCATATGATCTTCTGCACTGGCCCTGTCTAGTAGGCCCACTGGTCTGTTTCTTAGGCCTTGTCTATATGAACAGGTAGTGCACAGCAAGCTGGGGTATAAATCTAATTTACGCTAGCCTGGCATGTGTGGACCCTGCTGTCATGCATTAAAAGTGCCCTAGAGCACTTTGATCTATTCACATTTCAAAGCAGCATAGATCAAAGCGCACTAGAGAGTTTTTAGTACAGGACAGCAAGGTCCGCATGGATAGTTAGCGCATGGCAGGCTAGTGCAAGGTGGATTCACACCCCAGCTTGCCGTGCACTAACTGTATAGACAAGCCCTTGGACGTGAGGTCGAGTATCCATTCTGTTCTCATTCTAATAACTGCCTCTCTTTTTCCATAGCCTTTATCCTTATTCTCAACTCATATACTCTTACTGGTGGTACAAGTTATTCTTTTGACCCATTTCCAGGCCTGCTGCAAGCATATAAAAAGCCATGCCAAACAAAGAGCAGAGCTTACACACCCAAATTCTTGCAAGACCCAAGCAGTACAAACAGCAGAAAAAGTACCACATGGACAAAGGTGGATCAATGTGCAGTCATGTCAGCTTGAGGGCCTACATAGAAAAGTAGGTTTTGAGTTTCAAAGGGGATGGAAAAGAATGACAAAGTAAGGGGCTGCATAAGAGCACAGATCATATATGGTCTTTTCATGCTAGAATAATCTCCCGTGCTCTGTAATGACCTATCAGCCAAGGCTTCCTCATTTCTTCCTCTTCTTCCTCCTAATTAAAATATAAAATACATTCCAGGATTTTTTTTTCCATGTTACAGATTGGATAAACCAAATTTGACAGCACTGAAGAAAACATTAGGGAATTTTACATTACATGATGGTTTGCTAATGGGCCAGGGAACATCTCTGATGGCTTACAGATGAAAACACTTGTTTTGTTTCCTTTCACTCTCAAAATGCTGTCAAAAGGACTGGCAATCAAATCATTTATGTGGATGTGTGTCAAAAACATGCCTGAGCCAGGTACAATATATATACTTCAGCAGCAAGATTTTTCTGAAATGACATACTAGATTTTCTGAGCAACAAGGTCCAAAGAGAGGAGATACAGCTGAAGTATTATTTCTCAATCATTTATGGGTGTGTGTGTGTGTGTGTGTGTGTTAAATTCAAATCTTGTTATACTAGAACAAGTGTGCACACACACATTTGGTTTCGTAAGACAAGGTTTAGATTTAACACACACACACTTTCTAGTACGTACAGCAAAAGACCCAACGTCTTAAAAGTGGATTGTAAAACTATATTCCGTATGCACCATATCACAAGGTTTAATAATTGCTTAATAGTTCTCTTCATCTCTGTGAACCATTTCTGCATGGTCACCTTCTTGATGATAAAATAAAAACCGGGCTGGCCCAGTAAAACTAAGACATCTCCAAAAGATGCAGTTTTTATAATAGGAAAGCATATAATTTCATGTGTAAGTTTCCTTGGTTACCAGAATCACTAGAAGGTGGATGGTTTATAAACTTCCTTTCAACTATTTAAAATAACATTTTCCAGCAAATGTACGAAATTAACTATCCCCTTTAGTTTTTACTTTTTAAAATAAGCAGCTATCACTTTTCAACACATGGGAATATTGGTTATTTAAAGCTAGTGTTATTGGCATAACAGAGAAACAAAGACACAATTATGAAAAAGCAAAAAAGCGTTTACATTTTAAACACATTGGCTGACTTTATTTTACCAATCTGCATAAATCTGAAATCACAGTTCTTTGGATCACCTGGAGGGTGTGTACTATTGTACTGCTCAATAATCTCACTGCTTTCCTTTCCATATAAGGAGAATTATTTTTCTGTATACATGCAGTGCTTTATAATGTGCAATCTTGGGGGGGGGAGGTGTGTAATCATATATCCCCATTAAGCCCATTAAATCATATAGCCATTAAGGGACCTCAGTTAGTATTGAAAACACATACATACACATAATGAAGAAAAGCATTGTTAAAAAAGTTAATTGACAAGAGAGAGACCTACTTTAATCCAAGTTTTCCCAAACAACAAAACAAAACCTGAAACGAATTATAATGGGAAGCTAGCTTCAACCTTCACTATGGAGGGACATCACATCAATTCATAATTGGCACTGGATTGTCACTCACGGGGAGGCTCAGAACAACGCATTGTACATGGCTCTGTTGGTTCTTTGTTTGGATTCCCCTGATTGTCTGTGAGCATATTAAATCCAATTAACAGTTTAAGAGCAAGTATCTAGTCTTCTCTATGAAACTGAACTAACAGTTTGGATGGAAACCGATCCCATCCCATGACACTGATACCTGATATTGTACAGTCAGTTCTGAATGCTCTGGGAGCCCATCCTGTAGCCTGGACCTAGAGATGATCTGCCCATATTCTCCACTCTGAAGATAGAGCTCCAAGGAGAGGGCTCAAATTACAGGCCCAGAAGAACCCTGTGCTCCAAAAGCCAGGTAGCGGGCAGAGTTTGGATTCAAATCAAACTGTGGGCCAAACTCACAGGTGGCAAGAACCTGAAATCTCCACTGACTTTATGCTCAGCCCTTCTGCTTTATGCTGAAAAGCAGAACCCAGATTCACAGTGTGTAAACAGGAAAACTTGTATGGTTTACAACAAATGGTTCCTTATGGTTTTCTCTTTGGCAAGCCATTGCTCCAGCCTACTATCCTACTACATAAAAAAACCCCACAATCATATTAAACTAGAATCCACCTTAAATTTATTAACTCAAGAAAAGGAATTAATGGGAAAATGACTGTACATCCTTAACCTATTCCTCTAGGTCATCAGTTCTCAACCAGCAGTACATGTACCCCCTGAGGGTACATCAACTCATCAAGATTATTTGCCTAGTTTTACAACAGGCTACATACAAAGCACTAGCGAAGTCAGTACAAACTAAAATTTCATACAGACAATGACTTGTTTATACCGCTCTACATGCTGTACACTGAAATATACGTAAATATTTATATTCCAATTGATTTATTTTATAATTATATGGTAAAAATGAGAAAGTAGGCAATTTTTCAATAATGGTGAGGTGTGACACTTTTGTATTTTTATGTCTAATTTTTGTAAGCAAGTCGTTTTAAAGTGAGATGAAACTTGGGGGTATGCAAGTGAAATCAGACTCCTGAAAGGGGTACAGTAGTTTGGAAAGTCTGAGAGCCACTGCTCTAGGTTAAGGTATTAATTCATTGGGATCCAGTCCAACCCCCATTAAAGTCTAATGAAAGTACATCTCTTTTTCCCCGCTCCCCCAACACATCCCTCCCTCCTGGGAATATGTGAAATTAGATTACATTCCTCTGAAACTTCCCAAAACACAGCAGTTCACCCAGACATCTTCTGCACCTAACTATGGAGGAAAAACCTTGTTATGCCCAGTAGTACTTACTTGGTTACTCTTAGACACCTAGCAACTAAATTCAATCTCCATCCAATTTTACTCTATTGTACAAATCTTCAATTTTCTGTATACAAAGTTATAAGAAAGAGGCACGTGACTGGAAAGTTCTTTCTTACAGATGGCCTTTTTGGCAAATGCAGTTGATAATCATTAAAAACTTTGTTTTTTAGAGTCATCTAGTCATAGAGTTTAAGGCCTGAAGGGATCAGTAGATCATCTAGTCTGACATCCTGTATTTCACAGGCCACCAACACCCCCCAGCTCACATGCACTAAACCCAACAATCAAAATGAGACCAAAGCAAATGGGAGGGAAATGATTAAATGAGATATACTCAGATATCCTGGCAAGTGACCTGCACTCACATGCTACAGAGGAAGGCCAAAAACTCTCAAGGTCACTGCCAATCTGACGGGGTGGGGTGGGAGATTGATTCCTTCCCAATCCCACATATGGCAGTTAGACCCTGAGCACATGAGCAAGAACCAGCCAGCCAAGCATCAGAGAGACAGAATACTCAATGCCACCTCAGAGCAGTGGCCCACCCCGCCCAATGTCAAATCTCCAGCTGTGACAGGGGAAAGAGACAAAAAAGGAGTCTGTATCTTATACTCAAAATGTGTATTTGTCAAACTATATTACCTGTAAAGAATATAAACACCAATATGAAAAGACATTTTTCATAAATTTTGGAGAGAAATATGAATTGACCTAGTAAATGAGCGTGTACGGCAGAAGGCATGGTAAAAAAGTAAAATTCCTTCCATTTTAATAACACAGAACCAATCCTGCAAACATTTACTCCTGAGCATAGTGCTTCCTGCACTAAGGACGGAGTCCCACCAATTTTTGCACTTTAATTCATTAAAGTAGTAAGCAATGCATCCAGTAGCATGTGTTTGCAAGACTGGGCCCTAATGGGCGATTAGTCACACAGGAAAGGACCTTTAATGCCAAGCAACTCTCATGATTTCTTAATACCCTTAAAAGAGAGAGGAGTCTTTTGGACTGCCAGGGAACTGAACATGACAATTTTCCTTTTAAAATAGAGGTGCAAATAAAAGAGGAAAGAAAGGGAAGAGACAGACACTGAAAACTCAACTTAAAAAAGGTCTGTCCAATTACTGTAATTTGCTTAGTTTCTATCTAGAATGACAATTTGTATATCAAGTTTAAACCCCTGAAAAATGAGGGTTTACAATGAAAATGCTGACAAATTCTTAACCACACAAGCACTGCCAGGCACCGTTGATCCAAGCGAATTATAACTGGGAGTGAGCAGCTTTGAATGAATAAAGATAAAAATTCCTTATGTTGCGCTAGTCACAAGGAACACTTATAGAATAGGCTCCACAAATGTCCATTATAAAAAGAAATTGAAAATAAAAATATTTAAGTTTAAAGATTTTTTTAAATTGCAATTTTATTTTACTAATTAAATTCCCAGTCCTGGTGCCACTGAAATCAGTAGCAAACTGCCATCAACAAGTAGCTGCAGGTTTGTGTGGGCATTTTACTTCCATTTTCATTACTGCGCCTGAGTTTGAGTGTTTCTGAAAAGCAATGCTGAAATGTCTAAAATGGTAGCTAACCAAGAGTCATACTAACTCATAAAAATACAAGTGGGAAGCAGAAAGACAGTGTTTGACCTTTGAAACCTGCCTTCTTGTTACTGAGAGAAGCCTCCAACTTTTTTTTGTTCAGCCTGCATTTTTAAAGAAATCACTGCACAGTTCAAATAAACCAACTGATCTAATTAGCAGACCACAAGCCACAGGACAGAATTATCTCCCTTGAAAGTGTGTCTCCCTCTCCGCTGGCATCTAGGAGCACTGAAGCCCCACAAACCTGCTACAGAGATCAAGAAGGTACTTTGATTCGAAAGCTAGACATGATTAGATTTCCTTTCGGTCTATTTTAACCAATTTTTAAAAAGTGTAACACAAATACTTTTGGCATCAATTTTTTTAAGGGAAAATGAATTGGACGCCATCTCACACCTTCCCCTATTCCCTTCCCCAGTATTTCAGCACAACCCCATTATCAGATGGAAACGTGGCTCTGCAGCACACTGCTGACCTTTCCATCTGGGAAGAGCAACCCATTCTGAGTGGCACACCAAATGCTTCAGTCAACATACAATGGGAGTGCTGCCATACACCATCTCTCTTCACTGAGCACAACCTCTCCCTTTTGTGGTTTGTGAAATTAGACCAGAGGTCTCTGCAGATTCCCAGAACAAAGGAAACACCTAAAAATCTTCTGCCCCAACAAGCTTTGGGCAGGACCAGTAACTTTCCCTAGGTTACTCTTACCCAGGGCACCTGAAAACTAAATCAAGAGTCCCCATGCATTTAAAAATGCAGATTGCAGTCTCAGATAAGTGAATGATGTCCAAACAAGAGTAACTGCAGACTCTCCAATAAATATATGCTAAAATTAAGACATGGGCCCAAACTCTTCTGAACTTCAAGGATGTTTTGAAATCTGAACCTGAACTTGAATTTTGCAATTTGAGTTGATCTCTGACCAACTACTGTATCTTCTTGAGCCAGCTGTATCTCTCAGTTAAGAATAAGACTGTCATACCATTTAGCCGATCCAATAAAATTAGCCAGACTAGAAAGATCCTTTCTCAAATGTCTTCTCATCTTAGTTAGTAGATAACATTTTTTAGGCTGCTAGGAGGCAGGGAAAACCTGACCTATTTAAATGACTTTATGGTCAAAGTTCAACTAACCTTCTAACACCTGCACCTGATTTAACTTGATTATTTTTAGTCCTTGGTTACTTGTATCTGCAACTGTTTGAGGATCTGCAATTTATTCAAAAATGTGGCAAGATTCCATATCCCCAAGGTCTGTCTCACTTCCTGAAAATTTCCCTCTGGGAAAGGACTTTATTTTCAACAACCTTCTTATTCAACCCAAATAAAAGCGGCTGTACACACTAACCTGCCAAGAAAGAAAAAAGGCCCAAATGATTTAGGACAGAAAGTCTGACGAGATTACAAAAAGTTTCCAAAAACTAATAACTTCCATGGAATAAGCTTTGTCCTACATTAGCTGAATGATTTGTTTTCCATGATCTCCTTCTGGTCTTTTTAAACCTCTTAAAAGCAGTACATTTTAGAGTGTAATTTGCTGTAGGTCTGTTAATTTTTGCTGAGTTATTCACAGAATTCGCTAGTCAGAAAACTCTCCCTCTTCTTTCTCCCTGAAATCTACCTTTCTCTACATTCTTTTTATTAATTTTCTGTGGATCTCCAGATTTACACTGAACTGCCATGGGAAAAAGCTACCCAGAATATCCTTTTAACAGAGCCAGGAAAAACAAGCTGGTATGCATAAAGCAAAAAGTCTAGTCTTTAGGGAAGACACTAATTATTTCAACATTGTACATGGTAAAAGCAGAGCACAAATAAAGCACACATATACTGCATAAAAATAATTCTTATCAGAGGCAATATGGTAAGAATAGAGTCCTGGAAGTGAGGAATCATAGATTTTATCCTACAATGGTTAAATGACTTGTTGTGATAGGCAAGTCATTTAATGACTAGATTTGACTAGAAGGTGCCTCAATTTATCCTTCTTTAAAATGGTTATGGTACCCACCGGCTATACCTCCCAGGAGTGTTGTAAGGCTTCACTAATTGTTTGTAAAACATTCTGAAATCCTCAAATGAGAGAAACACTAAGTGGAAATGAAAAGCGGCATTCACCAGCTAGGGTTACCACCTCTGAAATGCAAAAAAAGGCACCCCCCACACAAGGCAAGCCCCCCTCAACCCCAACCACAAAGCAACTCTGCAACCCCCCACCTTCAACAGCCACTTATAGAATCTAGAGCAGTGGTGGGCAACCTGCGGCCCACGCCGCTTCTCGCAGCTCCCATTGGCCGGGAACCGTGAACCGCAGCCACTGGGAGCTGTGGGCAGTCGTGCAAATGTAAACAAACTGTCTGGTGGCCCGCCAGCGGATTACCCTGACCGGCCAGAGGTTGCCCACCACTGATCTAGAGAGATAACAAATATAGATAAGAATGATAACATCACTGATAACAAACAGGTGTTTGTTTTATCAGTACATTTTGCTAGCCAGTCTTTGTAGTCTGTTTCGTTTAGCCAGTGCTCACTGAATGTGAGGTTTCTGATGCGAGCTTTTTTTTTTTCAGAGTGTAGTAGGATCACTCGCACCATCGCCCTGATCTTCCATTATTTAATATGCCTGGCACGTCTCCTCACTTCCACGTGACTCAAACCCTCACACTCTCACACACGGTGCGCTTGTTTGTTGGTGGGTAACTGTTTTGATGCGTTATCGCTTAAACTGCGGAAGTGGGAACACTGCAGCATCTTTAGCTGGACACAGACACTTAACATTAGATATCCCAGTGTTTGGTGATAATAATGCAAATCTTTAGACCCACATTAAAAAAATGGTAGATTAAATTATTTTTCTGACAACTGGCAAACCCATAAAAAAAAAAAACACACACACACACACACACACACACAACAGCCAGGCCAGTCAAATACCAGCTAGATAGTAACCCTATCACCAGCACACTCCAGCTTCTTTGTGCCACTACAGTGAAGCAAAGCATAAACTTGTATTAATTGACTAGTTAAACTAGGGTTACCATAATCCAGCAAGCAAAAAAGAGGACGGGAGGAGCCCCGCCCCTGTCCTGCCCTAGCCCCGCCCCATCCTGCCCTAGCCCCGCCCCTGCCCCTCCCACTTCCCCCCCTCAGAACCCCCATCCCTCCCCCCGCTCCTTGTCCCCTGACTGCCCCCTCCTGGGACCCCTGCCCCTAACTGCCCCCCAGGACTCCACCCCCTACCTAAGCCTCCCTGCCTCTTGTCCCCTGACTGCCCCCTCCTGACACCCTCCCCCCATCCTAACTGGCCCCCTAGGACTCTACCCCCTACCTGTCCCCTGACTGCCCCAACCCTTA
>NW_020664409.1:90172745-90172855 GCF_002925995.2 Terrapene triunguis
CCCCCCCCCCTGACAGCCCCCCCCCCCAGAACTCCCAACCCATCTAAACCCCTCTGCTCCCTGTCCCATTGACTGCTCCGATCCCTCTCCCCACTCCTGCCCCCTGACAG
>NW_020664409.1:90172955-90173138 GCF_002925995.2 Terrapene triunguis
CCCCCCCCCCCCAGAACTCCCAGACACCCCCCCCGCTCCTTGTCCCCTGACTGCCCCTTCCTGGGACCCCTGCTCCTAACTGCCCTCCAGAACCCCAACCCCTACCTAAGCCTCCCTGTTCCTTGTCCCCTAACTGTCTCCTCCTAAGCCCCCCCCCAAATGCCCCCCAGGACCCTCCCCCCT
>NW_020664409.1:90173238-90262072 GCF_002925995.2 Terrapene triunguis
CCCCCCCCCCCCCCCCCGGAGCCCCCCCCCCCCCGAACTCCCGACCCCCCCCCCAGTCTCTTGACTGCCCCCTCCAAAACCTCCCTGCCCCTTCTCCGACCCCCTGGCCCCCTTGTTGTTGGCCTTCACCTAACGTCTCTGTGAATTTGCTCAGGAACTGCCTGAGCCGCTGGGCAGCAGTGGGGGAGGAGCTCCAGACTGCCGGAGCCGATCTGCGATGCAGGGAGGGAGGGAGGGAGGAGGAGGAGCCCTCTCTGGCTGAGTGTTGGAGCCCCATGTAAGTGACACCGGCCGGCCGGCAGCACTGTTAGCCACAAGTGCTCTGCATCAGGGGGAAGTCCGGACATTTACAAATTCCCCCCGGACGCTATTTTTAGCTTAAAAAGCCGGACATGTCCGGGGGAATCCGGACGAATGGTAACCCTAGTTAAACCAGGTTTCTGGCTCCTTTGCATTGCCACAGCACGCAGGTGAATTTGGCTCTAAGGGTTGTGATGTTTTATATAATACACTATTAGGAACATCTGAAAAGGAAACTGTATCACCAGTACAGTAGCTTGCTTGGTGACAGAACAGCAGTAGCATGAAACAGGACTACTGAGTGAAGGACCAAACTCAAAGGGCCTAACTGTGCTCTCCTTCTACAGTGTAAATCAATAAATCAGTTTAGGTGAATGGAGCTACATCAGTTACACCAATGGTGTTATACACCCTAGGCATGAGATCAGAATTCAGCTCTTGAACAAGCTCATGCTGTGTCCATGCCCAATATATTCAGCCAGGGAAAAGGCATTATACGTTGGGGAAGGCACTGGCATCCATTTCCTTGTGAGGACAATGGCACTTCTCACCCTCTGCTAAGGGGACGGTGAGTTGCTTCCTAAGAGCTGTTGTAGTGGCAGTTGCAAGAGAGTGAAGTGGGTGAGGGAATAAGAGGGCAAGAAACAAAGAATGGCACTGAACTCAAACTAAAGCCATTGTACAAGCCCTGACATGCACGTGAACGCTGCCTGTGAGAACTGCTTGCCTCAAGCGGAGAGGCAGTACTCTTCTTGTTTTAGGGCATAACTCACCATCCCACAGTGCCAGGGCGCTGCAGTAAGTTATTTATGAATGATCTGATGCACAAAAAACAACACACAACATCCAGTTCCAATTGCTGCACAAGAAACATAGCAGGAAAAGAAGCAGAAAAATTAATTTACTTAGATTGTCATCTCTCATTTTAGTTATCTGTACAGGGCCATGCAAATCTACAGCACTGTATGAACAGCATGTAACAACTACTCATGACTGTCAATGGGTGTTTTAATCCACATTCAGAACCTAGCTATTCGCTTTCTCCCAAGTGGAACAAAAACATATGAAACTCCTATGCAACTACTGAAGTATGAACATTATATGTATGGCTTTATACCTGGAGGCCACAGCTCTGCTGTGCGAGGCACTGTGCAAACTGTATCACTGTATCAAAGAGGTAGTCCCAGAACCAAAGAGCTTACAACTGAAGTTGAAGAGGAGAGACAACAGAGGGACACAAACAAATGGGGGTGATGGGGGAAATGAGAAAAGCTGATCCGGTGATTCGGATCCTAGTCTAGGGTGACCAGACAGCAAGTGTGAAAAATCGGGACGGGGGTGGGGTAATAGGAGCCTATATAAGAGAGAGCCCCAAATATCAGGACTGTCCCTATAAAATCGGGACATCTGGTCACCCTATCCTAGTCTCAGACTAGGGTTCAGATCCCTTCTTCGCCACAGACTCCCTGTGTGACCTTGGACAGGTCACTGAGTCCCTCAGTGCCTCAATTTCCCCTCTGTAAAATGGGGATAATACCACTGCCCTACTTCCCAGAATGAGGATAAATGCATTAAAGATTGTGAGGGACTCAGACACTATGGGAATGGCAGGGAGATTAAGTATCTGAGACAGACAGAGATAGGAATCACAAGGTAACAACAATGATACTGTGATCACAGCACATTAGCTGCCCAAGCATTGCTGAGTTTTTTTATAGCCCTCACAGCAGAAAAGAGTTTAAGGAGAGATCTGGGAGAGGACAATAAGGGGACTTGGAGAATAGTTACACAAAGAGCTTGTTGGAAAACTTGACAAATGAAGTAAATATACATACCGGACTTCTGAAACTTCATAGAATGGCTCAGATGAATTAATCTGAAAATGGCCTCTTTCATATATACCAACAGACTAAAAAAAACCTGTTGTGTAACAGTTATGGTTGCTCAAATGCAACCACTAAAATGCACTTGACAAAGGAAAGCATCCCAGGAAAGAAGAGAATTAGGCTCCTCAGCTTTATGGTACCTCATTCAGTTATTTCTAATACAGCAACCCAATATACTTGCCTTAAAAGATCTGCTTGCTGAAGACTGCACGCCCAGTTGTGCTAGTACGGTTTAAATGGTGAGCCAAAGCTCAAATATGGATTTACCACTGGCAATTTGCTGGGCCACTATGCTATTCTCCACTGTGGTAGCCAGCTGAAGACTGGAAAATATTAATAAGGTGCTCAAGAGAGATGCAGCAATTCTGAAATATTCTGTTAACTAAGATGATTGGAAAGATGACTATAAGCTCTTTGGGGAAGGGACCATCTCTTGAAACTTCTGTGTGCTGCTGCAGTAACAACCACCACAGGAGGGTGTGGAGGGCAGGACAGAACAACAGTCTTTTGATAAAATGCTTTACAGGGCAGTGGGAGCTAAAGCCAAACCTACCCCAAAAATTCTTGAGTCGATTAACATCACTTTTGTTTAAACCTTACAGTCATAAACTTGTTTCATTTTAGCTTCCCGTAAAAGTTCCCACCATTAAGACCCAAACTTGCATGGTTTCAAATGCCCTTAAAAACCAACTGCCCAACATACAGTTTTCTAACTAGCACTCAACTCGCCTAGAAGCCCACAATCTCTGGGCTTAACCCAGTTTTTGTGGCTAGAAGCACTGACCAAAGTCCACAGAGTGTGTCCAAAACTTGTATGTGGAAAGTCAGTCCATAATGAGGCATCTAAACAAGTGGCCTGATTTCCAGAGTGAAAGTGTGTACCGTTCAGATCAAGTTTAGTTAAGGGGAAATACAGCTAACCTCCAGCAGAAGAGGGGAGGAGGATTTGGAAGAGGAATGGGTAGTGGCCACCAAGCTCTACATGGCAGCGGATCACATAACCTTACAGCAGCATTCTACAAAAAACATGGAAACAGATTTCTAAATCTCCTGTTTGAAGCTGTGACTGAGGTTGTGTTTGTTTTACAGCCAAAAATGAGAGTAAATTAGAAAAATCACAAGACAATCTAAAAGATTATTTATTGTCTGTTTTATACCCCTCAAGGCTGTCTGTTCCTCTGCGTGCCTGCATTACAAAGGGACGCAATCAAAGAGGGGCTGGAGAAGAAAATGCATCATTCAAGGCCACCCCATCTATTTTAACACTACCCTTATGATCACTGTCATTGTTCAAAAGCATGTGTTCTTTATTGTAAAGGAAAGGTCAAGGAGAGAAGGGAAATCCTCTCACCCAGCGCCAGGAGGGTTTGACAGTTTCCATATTCAAATTTCCACAGGGTAACAGGCTTCATCTCAAAACCTTTCCTTCATCTCATCAGACAGAGGACGAGTTTTTGCTTGCAAGTGCACAGCTCAAAATGCAACCACATGTGCTTACCAGGAAGCGTGACTAGAGCAAAAATACAACCCAAGTATCCCACAGAGCCCACGTGACCACAGGCTTCCAGTTCAGTTCCCCCCTTTGGTGCTGTCATAGCCACATATGGTAACAACATGACAAGTCTTCCTCGCTGCATCATGCCTAAGGTTTGCTCATCTAGGTGGTTTGTCTTCTGTGTAACCCAGAAAGATGCTGCTGCATTTGCAGGAGGTGGGAGCCGACTGGTTCCGTACTCACTGCAGGCAAAAAATGACACATCATCTCTTCAGCTGCCCTAAGTTAAAATAATGGAGAAGTTTGTCAAAGACGCTAGGAAGGGGGAAAGCACAGAGAGGAAATTCACAAGAAATCAAATCCCACACACACCCACAGAGACTGAATCTCACATTCTGATTTACTGCATCTGAAATCATTGTATCCAGCTATGAGGTGTTACTGCTAAACACAACAGACACCAAAATAAACCAGGACAAACAAACAGCCACAGAAGAAAGTCAAAAGGGGGAGAAAACAAACCCTCAGGGGAAAAAAATAAAAACCAGAGCAATAGTGTCATGGGGATTAGCTCTCATAAAATGTTCAGCATGTTGTATTTTAATGCAAATGTAAATTTTACTTAAAATCTAATCAATTTATTTTGCTTGCATTTTTCTTAAACACACATAACAAGCAAGTTTTTGCTGGTGGACTCACTCAGCTATGAACATTATACTAACAGTATCAGTAAGATCAATCATGCGCTAAATTGCTACTGAAAATATACTCTCTCTTCTGGCTTTATTTCTCCACATGGCTGACCTGCTATTTTCTGCTATACATTCCTTACGTAAAGTGGAACTGCATTTCGAAACTGTATATGGCCTTGCTACCGGCCTTTGCAAAGGGGTCAACATAGAACATATTTTCTGTACTCTGATGGTATTTGCCTGTGATACTATGGTGGATATATATCTAAGTTAAAAACAAAAAACCCCAACTAATAAGATAATTGGATAGATAGCTAGATATTGGTTGGTGTATTGTTGTTTTTTTTAAACTTAGAAACTAACATACAATTATGTGACTGAGTACTGTGCAGGAATGCATTAGCAGTGCTAGAGGCTGGGAGCTGCATTGTTGCCTACAATTCACTGTGGCCATCCCTACATTAAAGTAATAGAGTGTCATGACAGCCTTACATATCAGGCCCCTGGCACATCTCCATTCTACAGAGAGGGGAGAAAATGCATTGGATAATTACAGCCCAGACCTGGCAGCTCCTACTTGGAAACTGTTTTACAACCTTAACTGCAACATCAGATCATTTTATTCCACTTACAACTTTCCAAAGCTTTAACCTTCTGCTTCGGTTTCTGCCTGAAGGTGAATGAGCAAGATCCCACTCAGCTGTTTTTGAGATCAGCAAAAGTTGAAATAAATGATAACCACACTTTTAAAAGACATGGCTACCAACAAAATATGGCTGCCATTTGTAACTTGAAACACTTGAAGCTTGGACTTACTCCTCACGAAGGGATAGTGCCCCCTGCTTGGCTTTGATTTACCATAGTTATGACTATTTGAGATCAGCACTCAAAAAAAACCCCATACACACAGTGAACTGTTTTGTTACATCCACAGGGCGAAGAAAGATGCCCTGCAATGGTGTGTAGCTAGATAAGTGCACCCTTTCCAAAATCTGTTCTCTGTAAGTGGCGCTGACACCAAAAATACTGAACCAATTTTGGACTGCTGTGGTGCAACCTGGAACTGCCATTAAAGGTTTCCAGCTGTGTCAGGGGGAGAAGTATGGAATGAACATGGGTTTCAAGTGATTGGAAGAGAATTCTGCAGCAAGGAGTTTTGAAGCTGTGAGAGCATTTAAAATTCGCAGACCCTGAAACTACCTTAAAAGTGACCTGGAAATTATTTTGTTTTATTGGACTTGTGTACTTTTTGCTTCTTTATGATGTTTAAAGTAGATCTGAAAGTTTGCTGTTGCGTTGGTTTTTTTTTTTTTTGTTTTGTTTATGTGTTTTTGGTTGGTTGTTTCTTTACTTTAGAACCATAAGGAATGTCTTATGTCTGGTTTCCCCTGGATTTTCCAGAAGTCTCTTGGGATTTCAGAGTATATGTATTGTGAGTTTTCTCACTTTCATTAAAAGAATTGGGGTGTTTTACAAAGACGTCTCCTCTCCAGAATGTTTATTAGCCATTGAAGTTAAATGAGTGTTAACAAACAAGTTGTCAGCATTTTAAAAATCTCTTCTCCTCTCAACAGCTCAATTCTCTTGACACCTGTAAAAATATCTATGACATTTGTGATAATTTACTAGGCCTCCGGTCATCCTGGGCCCTGCCTAGCAGTTTCCCACCATTGCTAACACTGGTGTTCTCACTATGTCTCCCAACATTGTTAGTGGCTTCCACTATTAAAGGCATTTCTTGAAACTGTTTCACAAACTATCTGTGAGGCAGTTAAGAATAAATACAGGGATCACATCATCCACTGAAGAACTGCAATCATCATTGGGTTGGAATACAGCAGCTTACAACAGCATACAAGGAAGTATTACAGCCAACTGAAGCTTGAGAGGTAACTTTATATAGGTATCAGGGGGTAGCCGTGTTAGTCTGTATCCACAAAAACAACAAGGAGTCTGGTGGCACCTTAAAGACTAACAGATTTATTTGGGCATAAGCTTTCATGGGTAAAAAACCTCACTTCTTCAGATGCATGGAGAGGTATCACTTATTATATAGGTATCAATTAAGTATCAGTTTGAATTTGGGCTGGCCCAGGATTAGCAACCCTGCTCTAACAACAAAAAATATCATAGCATCTTTCATAACTCTAAGCACTCAGGACCTCACCACTGTGTTCTTTAACCTCATGCTGGAGAATTTTTTCAGTACTGATTCAGAGGGCAAAATACTAAAATCATTTCCCACAACCAACAGGTTGCAAATAATTTTGCAGTCCCTTGGTGGTCTCCCACTTTAGTACTAATCCAGCCTCCACACATTTACCTTATCAAGTCTGCTGGGATCACAACACAAAATAGGATGAAATAAGTGGATGACTCCCTCTTCACAAAGGAAGTGTTCAGAGAAAGAGACTGAGTCAGGAGTTCTGCTTTCTACTCCGGACTCTGCAGATGATGGTGTAATCCACATGCTTCACTCACCCATCTGCAACATCGGGACAATTCTTATCCACTTCAAAGGGTTCTTGGAAGGGTTATTTAATTAACATCTGCAAAGTGCTTTGAGATTTCTTGTGTGAAAGGCACTATAAGTGATTAGAACAAAAAAGGAAACTACGATTACCATTAATGTGGCAAGGAGGAGAAATCTGACATTTTAGAATAGCTCAGATAGCATTGCCACCCTATAGAGAACAATAGTTTCCTATGGGGGGGAAAAAATTCCCAGGAAACAAAAGTGAAGAGGACATGTTGTAACACCTAATTATGCATTTCAAATCTACATGCCTATACAGGCATATATATGGCCCCTATTATACTATCCCAGCACCTCAATCATTGACAGAGTTTACTCAGATAACACCTCTTTGGGATAGGGAAGTATCACCCTATTTTACAGAGAGGAACTGAGGCACAAAAGAGATTAAGTGACAGGCCCAAAGTCACAAAATTTTGTCCCTGAGCTAGGATTTGAACCCAGGGCTCCTGAAGGACAGTCCATGTCCCTGTCTACTCTAGATAATTCTTCCTAGAAGATAATCTCCTGACTCCATCTCCTCGCTGAAGAGCTTCTCCATTTTGATGTCTTTCCATAATTACTTAAATCGCTTTCCTTCTCACAATGGCCTATATTTCTTGGAAACATCACAGAATGCTATTGTGAATACTATTTGCGTTTGCATTGCTATTCGCAGGTCCCCTCTGCAATTCTCATCAGATCTCATAAGCCAAAATTACATAGATATGTACGTTTAAAACACATGTTTTTAAGGAAGAAAATAATATCCCAAGCAGTTTTTCCCTCAAGCCTTGGTCACAGAGAAAAAGAAACAGTAGAACCAACAACCAGCTTTGTATTATGGATACAGAATACTAGGAAATGATTTTCAAAGTGTTCTCTGAAGAACGCTGGTAGGTGACAGAACACTTACTGATAGTCCATGGATGGTCAGGCACAGTGGATGAATATTATAAAAAAAAAAAAAGGTCCAATTTCTTGTAATCAGATTTTTGTTTTAAGTTGGAATTCTTTTATTTAAATTAAATACAGGCTTACTTTTAAAAAAATAAACCTATTTAAAATTACATTTGAAATTGTGACAACCTATATTAAGGTCTAATCTATTAATCCATTTAAATTAATTAAAAATAATATTAAGCAGTACGTTTGCTGCCACGTTTTAAAGAAAATTAAATCATTGAACCGGGGGAAGTCACTAGCTATGCACCTGGAACTGGAGTTTGAAGTGCATATCCAGCATTTGACAGCAGTAACCTCTTCTGCAGGTGCAGAGAGAATATGTGCATTTCAGTTTATTCAACTAGTTCAGTTCAATGATTAGTTCATTCAAATTTAAGAAACCAACAGGCAGTTGAAAATGCAGAAAAGATTGTTTTCCTCTCCCAAACTATGAATACAAATGGGGTGTCAGAGGATGAGAGCTACTAGTTCTAAAACCTTGAAGGACAGAGTGACCTAGAAACAATCAGTTCAATTCACTAGCTACAGATAACGTTTCCTTTGTTTAATAAATGTTAGTATATATGCAAAACATGTTTTGATAAAACTTTTTTTCTTATGTATCGAGCACCTCAAGGTAGTTTTATTTAACTAATAAAAACTATTTTAAAATGTTTTTGTGCATTTAATTGAATTTTAATTTCCATCCAAATAGAGTTGGACACAAATCACATATAAAAATTAATCATAATCTGGTAAATAAGAAATGTATCATTCACCATTTTCTAACAATGTAAAAAAATTAAGAATCTGAACAAATGTAAATTAAGTATATAGTTGCTTAAATAAACTTACATAAATATATAGTCTATCCTCCTGGTTAGCAAAAACAAGGACCAAATTTAGTGTAAAGAGTATTTATTTATTACAATATTTTTATACTGGCAAAAGCCTTAGTGTAGGCAGACACAGTTACATCAACTTAAGAGTCCTTTGCCTGGTAGAGCTTATTTTGTTTGGGGAACCACTATCAGCTACAAAGCCAACTACAAAACTCAAAAGAAGCCATTTCTTGCCTTTTCAATTTTCTTATAAAAAGAAGACAGCAGAATATAATAATTGTGCCATCTAATTTCTCTGTGTCAAGGGTGACCCTGCTCAATGGCATGCACATGCTTATTATTCACCCGATCACGTGTGTACAAAAGTTATCATTCTATACTATGTACATAGACCTGAATCTCAACATAACCACGTTTATAGCGAACAATAGAACTAGTGAGGATTGGAGAAGCTTATGTCATATGCATTTCAAGAGAGAACGTAAAGGAATATTTCAGATGATCTTCTCCTATGTTTTTCCGGCCGTGAGTCTGTGCTCCAGCACCTGAAGATCACGCTGAAAAGCACAGATGTAAATATGAACAAATGCTTCAGTTACATTGCACAGAAGAGGATAAGTACTTTGAAGTCCGCAGGTCTCTAGTTCTGATGAACTGCTTGTTGTTCAAAATGTCCCTAAATAGCTAAGCTAAGAAGCCAAACGACTTACTCGCTCTATCATCGTTTCCCCTCCTCTCTTTGCAGGTAGGGAGGAGGGAAAGTGAACCTGTTCAAGGGAAGGATTGGAAAGATGCACATATCTAAGCTCTAAAAGAATCCTTTTAACTGATGTACTGCCAGGAAATTCCCTTCAACATAACACTAAAGAATTGGTAGAATTAGAATCTTCTCATAAAGATGATTGAAACATTCCTATCGTCTGTCTGGTGCCAAAATCTTTTAACTCTGGACGCACAGAAATGCCATAAAATTCCTTCATTCAAAAGCATAAGAAAGATGCCAGACTTCCTTCTGCATATTAAGGAGGCTTGGATACTGAAGCATGCATTGCTGTAATCCCCTATGAACATCACATCTTCTGTGTCCTGTTCGGTCCTGAACATGCACCCACACCCCAGATAAGCACGCTGGCATCCTCTCTCACATATACACATGCACGCTGTTAGTTAAAACTTCTTCCCAGCCCTGCTTCACAACACACACACACACACACCCCTTGTTTTACGTTGGCAGAGGACAGCTTAAACCTTGTTTAAAACAGGAATGATTGAGAGGAGGTGCATACCTCTGACAGCACACTTGTTGCTCTGACATGTCCGGAAACAAGCTACATCATCAGTTTGGATGCCTGATAGGAAAACTGCACGGTCCCCTGCCTGGGTGAACAGAAGGTCTGGTCTCTTCACCAGACAGTATCTGTTCATCTGGGAGACTCAGATTTTCTTCCTTTTCCCAAAACATTTCAAGTCAAGGAGGCCATTTTACTGCCTCTTTATCTGGGCCAGAGGCAGCAAGCTGCACAGAGGAATCAGTCTGTTCAGCAGTGAGACACTTATCTCAGCTGCATATTTCCTGCTTTATTCTTTGGGAAGCCCATGAGAAGGGTGTTACAGAAACGCAAGTGACTGAGCAACTGAAATGAGGACACTTAACATTTCAGCTCCTTCAGATTTTCATAGTACGGTCCCAGGGTAAAACTCATCCTGGTGCATATGGCCAGCACAAGGCCCAGATGTCACTAAGTGCCACTTCTGCAATGCTTTAAGACTTTAAGTGGAATTTAAGCCTTGTCCTTGTGCTGCACAGGGGCAAATTTCACCTCCTGTGGAGAAAACCTCTATTCCAGAAGTTCCCCATTTCCCTATGTAGCCCAGAACTACTGCTCTTCAGAACAGGGAGTTTTATCTGTTTGGCAGAGCTGACAGTACAGCACCAGACACATTTATGGTGCTCTACCATAATATATCATCACTATCAAGCAAACAGCAGCACTCTTCCAAGAAATAGCCAATTAATGAGAAGCTGCAGCTTCCTGCAGCTGTGCCAGAGAGGCTCTTTTTAAAACTCTAACCTTGCTGTAATGGGAACTGTAATAAGGCTCCAAAATTCAGTCTTTTTAATCAAAATTAGAAATCTGAAGGAGCCCTGCAGAGCTGTGTTGGAGAGAGGAAGAGAGCTAATAGGCTCTGGCTACTTTTGCAAGGAAATGGGGAAAAGATACAAATAATCCCCCCCGACATCTTGGGGATGCGATCCCAGTTTTGCACCATTTGGAGTCAGTTCTCAGGCAACCACCCAATCAAATCATCGCTTTGAACAATGAGTGAATCTGTGTCCAAACCCTCTCCTGCTCCGCCCCTCAACCCTCCAGCAGCCTCCTGGAGGAAAATAATGAAATGTACAATATATAACCTGCCAGTTAAAACCACAGCTCTGTTTGTGGGAAAATCTGCACAGAGAATTGTTTTAACTCGCTTGTTTGCTTTTCTTTCACTCGGGGGATGGAGGGAGGGAGGAGAGTAGGTTGCTGTAATCTCGTATGCCAACTAATCACTGAAATATAACAGCTACAAATGAGGTTCAAGTTTATATTTTAGCAGGTGAAACAATGAAGCATTAAGCAAAAGGCAGATGGAAAAATTCTAACTTCTAAAGACAGTAGGTCAAACTCTGTTCTCATTCACAATGGGATGAATCTGGAGCACTCATCGATTTCAAAGGAATTCACTATGGTGTACCCACAGAACAGAATCTGTATATTTATAGTGGTGACGTGCACAATGGTTAACATTTTCAAAAGCGCTTAAATGATTTAGAAGCACAAGTCCCATAGAAAGTCAATGAGATTTGGGCTCCTAAATCACTTGGGCACATTTGAAAATTGTATTTTACTCAATGTAATCACTAAACCCCATTCAGAGTTATCAACCTTTAAATGGTTTCTGTCTGAAAGATGAAGAGGCTTCCTTACAACTGGGGAGGGAGGTGGGAGGAAGGACAGGCTAACCATCTCCTTTCCCTCTTGCTACCCCTCCTTCCAAGGTGTTAATGGGTTATAGCATTTTTGGTGCTCCTCAAGTCAAAAACAGCTACATTTTTCAAAAGCTCAGCTCTGCTCATAACTTCAACAACATCCAGTTTAAATGATCCATCTGGGCAACCTCTCTTTTGATCTCTACATCTGAATAACCATCAGAAGGGTTTCCCAAATCAGACACATATGCAAAAGCAAAATCTCCATCTTGCACAGGCAGAGGAAGCTCTGCTAGACATTTTAGCATTAAGGCAGGACAGTCAACTTGCTATTGGCCCTAATTAGCACTTCTGCAAACTGTTTAGAGAGTCATATATTCATAGAGTTATAGATTTTATGGCCAGAAGGGACCACTATATTTTCTAGTCTGACCTCCTGTATAACACAGGCCATTAAATATCACCCACTTACCCCTATATTGAGCCCCAAAACTTGTGTTTGTCTAAAGCATAACTTCCAGGAAGTCATCCAATCTTAATTTGAATGCATCAAGAAATGGAGAACCTACTCTTCCCTTAGGAGTTTGTTCCAATGGATAATAATTCTGATTGTTACAAATTTGTGCCTTATTTCCAATTTTAATTGGTCTGGCTTCAGCTTCCAGCCATTGGTTCTTGTTCTGCCTTTCTCTGCTAGATTAGAGTCCTTTAGTAGCCAGTATCTTTTCCCCATGATATTCTTTACCTGTAGCCAAGCAAAATTCAAAAGGGTGAAATTCTCTCCTACTTTCAAAAATAAGAAAACAAAAACCCATCTTAAAGCCAAAAGCCCCACTGATCAGGACAGCAAAGGCTACAGCAAAAATAGGAATTTGCTTTAGAAAAAAGATCTGCTCCTTTTACCCGAACAATCTTCACTCAGGCCCTAACCCTGTATCAGCATCTGCTAGCACAGTCCCTCATGCACATTCAGTTACCATCCAAGGCTTATTAGAAAAAGCACAATTAATTTCCTTAGGTATAATTTTGGTTTCTTCTGAATTGGAGTCACCTACCGGGACTGATGTCATAACTCATGGCAAATAGCAAGCAACAATCATCGGCGGTTTCCCTCCTGTTCCTGAACTTCTCTGCAGGCTTTGTGGATCGATGCAGGTTCAGGGCTCTGCTCTGGTCCCTACAACCAATTTGCCAGTGAAGTGCTGGGCAGCTTCCCAGTGGAGAGGCAAAGACAGGTTGGAGTCAGGTGTTGAACTATCTGGCACAGCAATCACTGGCTACCGGAGTATGTGAGAAGTCTCTGAACTGAACACCGCTGCTGGGCAATGGAAACGCTGTGGAGAATCTCTGGTGCTAAGGGAATTTGAATTTACCCCCAGCTGCAAACTCCATTCCAAATGCAAAATTCCTGGGTGGGGAAGAGGGAGGGAAGCTCATTTCACACAAGAACATAATCCCTTGCAAAAGGCTCTTCCACAGGTAGCAGAAGTGGAAACATCTGCTCTCCTGCATAGGGACAAAGCCTGGGAAGGGCACAGTCAGTGTGAACAAGGCAGCAGGGAGAGTATCCCATTCCCATAACAAAACCCTCTGCCTCCATTCTGCTGGACTGGAAGACACACACATGCACAAGTTGTAATCTCTAACACAAAATAAATCTTTTCTTCGCCCATCTAAATGTTTCTCAGCTACAGATACAAGAATATGAAGTCAGTGAGACTTTGCATAGGTGTAGGGCCAGCACTGACGGATCCCAGGGCAGAAAGGAAGCCTCAAAACTGAAGCCCTCTGTCATCTAAAATGCTGACTTCCATCTTTTACTATTTTTCTTTTCTGTTTAATTGATCTCTGCATTTTGGTAGTGACAAAATGATAGCGCTCCCTTGGCATGCTACTGTGTTACTTGTTACTGTGTTTTGTATTCTAATAGCTTGTACGGCACCGCTAGAACCTAGGCAGGAGCATGAGAGTTATTATATTATATGTTCCACTTGGGAACTTGCAATATGCAAGGAACAGAGAGAATATAAATATGGCAGAGGACAAGCTGCCACAATAATTAGAGAATGCCCAAATATGCATGCTAAGCCCCACAACTGACATGACAATGGGAGGGAATGGGTATGGAAAGGAAAGTAGATCTGTAAGTGGTGTGTGTGTGTGTGTGTTCCCATCAACACGTGCACAAGGATTCTCAGCACACATATTTCCGAGCCCCAATGACTCATTATCTCCAGCTATTGATCCACTAATTAAAAAATTCTGCAGGAAATTACTTCCTCTTTGTAGGTCTACACTGACCCAGCTAGTGCAATTGTAACAGGTCACACACATGCTGCAAACATCTCTTACCACTTTCATCAGGTCATTCCTTGCAATACATTATTACCTACCATTCACATTCACTATTTGATCCACTGCTGGGATCTCATTCTCTCTTTGTTTGAGGATACTTTTTGAGGGGGAGGGGGAGAGGACTAGTAACAAAGGTCTGACTGAAAATACACAAAAGCCAGGAAACTCAGAGTTAAGGCTGAAAATGTGTGCTGACACTGCAGCATTATCTCCCACCATTAAGCCTTTTCTGGATCTTTTGGCACAAGTGCCAGAGTTAAGGCCAGGGTGTCAGCAGAGATTTTCAGGCATCCTGATGAATTTCTTTACTTAAATCAAATGCTTAATGTCACTTAGACATACTATTCGTTAACACCAAATCAACCTTTAATGAAAATTGTGCGCACACACACACACTTTTATATATGCCATTAGCTATATTCTTCGCAGTGGCCGTGAATGCCGTATGAGCAAACTTGTAAAGTCCCAGCTATCCAAAGTGGACACAGAGGCGGATTAAGCAAGTGGCTGAATGGTACTGACAAACAGACCAGAGTAACCATAGCAATCAAAATTTCACAGAGTAGTGTCATATAGCAAGTATCGGTCTCTCCCCTCCAGCCTGAAATCAGGAGAAAAAAGGTTGTTGTTTTTTTTAAATGGATTCTGAAGCTTCACTGTAGAGCAGTTCCACAGGAGGTTGGCTACAAGCTGGCATTGGAGGTTTCAGACTGTACTGTTCTATGGTATTGTAGAAAACAAGCACACACACACACACACTTCAATCTCAAGGTCCTTTAGTTATGGAACCTGGGCTCATGGAAGTTCTGCTGATTTTATTCCATGAAACAAAAATGCTTTACCAGACTCACAAAACGTATCCTACACAGATGACAATATTTGGGCTAGATCACAGCAACCCTCACTGTAACTGATGATGACTTACTGAGGTGAGTAAATCCATTTCATTTTTTCCAGAGTAAGAGCTCATAATCAAGGTGAGTATGGCTGGTGTATTTTACTCCCTTATGTTTTGCATATTTGAGTTTATGAGGAAACGTCATCAACTAATAATTTGAAGGAAGGTTCAATAAAACAGTTCAGTATTCTCAAGTTCTAATTGTCACAGGGTGATGATCAAGAGCAAATTCTGATTAGCAGCTTAATGAAAATGAGAACTTGGCTCAACTGTGAGTATTGATTAACTAGTGGGAGCCACCAATTTTAAAGGGCAAGATTGTTGCAGTGTAATACTTACTGTGTTACACTATATAAGGTGGACACCTTTTACTGAGGCCTTGGCTACACTTGCAGATGTACAGCGCTGTGAGTTAAACCTGACTTCATGCAGCTGAGTAGGGAAAGCGCTGAAGTCTGTCCAGACTGACAGCTGCCCAGCGCACTGTCATGGCCACATTTGCGGCAATTGCAGCGCTATTGGGAGCGGTGCATTATGGGCAGCTATCCCACAGAGCACCTTTTCCCATTCTGGCGCCGTGGGTTGTGGGAAGGGGGCGTGGGTGCGGGGGATTCTAG
The DNA here is from genome assembly GCF_002925995.2 of Terrapene triunguis. Lineage (NCBI taxonomy): Eukaryota > Metazoa > Chordata > Testudines > Emydidae > Terrapene > Terrapene triunguis. The sequence continues at coordinate 90,188,758 of NW_020664409.1, forward strand.
GTCCTGTCCCAATGCCCCGTAATGCATCACTTCGCATCCCAGAAATCCCTTTGTTTCCGTCCACCTTTGGCACCATCTTTGAACGGTTTCTGTGCAGCGCAATCTGTCTGCGGGAAATGGAGTCCGAACTGCTGAGGCGTATGCTGACGAGTCTCGCCAGCACGTCACGTTTGGCTGTCGAACTATTCCTTAAGATCCAAAGTGACAGTGAGAGTGAGGGTGAGGAGTCTGACGATGCTATTGAGCCGTGTAACGCGTACGACACGAAATTGCTTGTGGCATTCACGGACATGCTCAGCACCGTGGAACGCCGCTTTTGGGCTCAGGAAACAAGCACTGAGGGTGGGATCACTTCATCATGCAAGTCTGGGATGACGAGCAGTGACTGCAGAACTTTCGGATGAGAAAAGCCACTTTCATGGGACTGTGTGAGGAGCTTGCCCCCACCCTGCGGCGCAAGGACACGAGATTGAGAGCTGCCCTGCCAGTGGAGAAGCAGGTGGCTACTGCCATCTGGAAGCTGGCAACTCCAGACAGCTACAGGTTGGTCGCAAACCAGTTTGGAGTGGGAAAGTCGACCGTTGGAATCGTGTTGATGCAAGTTTGCAAGGCCATTAATCGCATCCTACTCAGAAGAACCGTGACTCTGGGTAACGTGCAGGAAATAGTGGATGGTTTTGCACAAATGGGGTTCCCTAACTGTGGAGGGGCGATAGATGGGACGCACATTCCTATTCTGGCACCACCCCACCTAGGATCCGAGTACGTTAATCGGAAGGGGTATTTCTCTATGGTTCTCCAGGCGCTTGTGGATCACCGTGGGCGTTTCATTGACATGAACACAGGCTGGCCCGGAAAGGTGCATGACGCACGCATCTTTCGGAACACTTGGCTGTTCAGGAAGATGCAGGCCGGAACTTTTTTCCCAGAGCGGAAGATCACGGTAGGGGAAGTTGAAATGCCCATTGTGAACCTTGGAGATCCTGCTTACCCGTTAATGCCGTGGCTCATGAAACCCTACACAGGGAGCCTTGACAGCAGCAAGGAACGGTTCAACTACAGGCTGAGCTGGTGCCGAATGACTGTGGAGTGTGCCTTTGGCCGTTTAAAGGCCCACTGGCGATCTCTGTATGGGAAGCTGGACTTGGCCGAAAACAGCATCCCCGCAGTTATATCCGCGTGCTGTGCCCTCCATAATATTTGTGAAGGGAAAGGTGAAAGCTTCACTCAGGCATGGACCTCTGAGGTTCAACACCTGGAGGCTGAATTTGCACAGCCAGAGAGCAGGGCTATTACAGGGGCCCAGCGCGGGGCTGCAAGGATTAGGGATGCCTTGAGGGAGCAATTTGAGGCTGAAAACCAGCAGTGATATCTGGTGCCCTGCACGGGAGTGAAGTGCAGTAGTTCCAATCTTTAGGAATCAGTGTTTGCTAAGCAGACAAGCAGACTTGCAGTGCCTGTTTATTTCCTGGGCTAAGGAGTCTTTTACTTTATGCAATAATAAAGAATGTTTTCAAAGCCAAAAAATCCATTTATTGAAAAGAAAAAAAAATTATTTATTGGAAAGAAACAAGCGGGTGGAGTGGGGAACAGTACAATCACAGATTCGCGTATGTCCTGTCTGGTGTACTGTGCAGTGAGTGCTGCACTTCAGGACAGCTATACTGCATGGTGATGGGGGTTGAGTGCAGAGGGTAAGGGTCGTGGTTTTCAGGGCTGGGTGGTGAAGATACTGGTGTTGGAGGCAGCGGGTGGCGTGAAGAACATGGAAGTTGGGGAAAGTGGGTTGGAGGTGACAGTGGGGCACAACGGAAAGAGTTTTGGGACAAGGGCTGTAGGGGGGGGTGGCGTTTGCGTTACTGCTCCTCTTTCTGCATGGCTACCAGCTCCTGGATAGCATCTGCTTGGCGCTCCAGGATGCTTATGAGCCTATCAGTGCTTTGCTGCCAGTGCGCGGTGCTTTGCCGCCGGTGCGCTGTGTTTTCCTGGTGGATCCTGCTTTCTCTCTCCCTCCAGTTCTGTGCTTTCTCATTCTCTTTAATAGATTGCCGCATCACTTCTTGCAGCATGTCTTCTTTGCTTTTTCGCGGTCTCTTCCTGAGTCTTTGCAGTCTCTGAGCAGGCGATAAGAGGGACGGCTGAGGTCTCAAGGTTGATGCAGCTGTATAGGCGAATGCAACATTTAACAGAGGCAGCACTGTTTATACCAGACAGAGTAATGATTCCCCCCGCACTTAAGGAGTAGAAAACACACAGGGTCTACACAATAGCATAATTTTCCTGTCCGAAACAGAGCACACATATCCCACGGGAGCCTCAAAATGGTGAGTAAGGGGGACTGATTGTTTCAGGGCAGCACTGTCCTCTGGGTTTCTGTGCCTTGGGGAGAGCCAACAGCTTCAGGGGGCACCTACACTGAACACTGTCCCAACATTTTCCACAGGAGTTCGTCCTGGACGATGTCTCGCTGCTGAGGGTGACCTGGGAAGCAAGGGAAGGTCTTCTACTGCAATGCGGCTTCCGCCCTGGCCCATATGCAGCTTGCCTGTGTGCAGCAATGGTCCCCCCGCACCTCGCGGCACAGTGGCACGGACACGTTAGCCTGGCTGGGACAAGGACCACGGTGGCTCTCCCGATAAACCTGCGCAAGCGCATTGCACACGTTCTGGATGAGACATTCGAGGAGATTACCAAGGCCGATTACCGCGATGTGATAAACCACATCAATGCACTATTCCGCATCTAGGCATGCATGCCTAACCCTCCTCTCCCAAAGAGCCCGCACCGAAAAAATTCCTTCCCGTAAAAAAAACCCACTTACCGGGAACCTGCTCTTCTGTTTGTCCCCCACCAAGTACCGGCCGCTGCGACTGGCTACCTTCCTCCTGGCTCGAGAAGAGCTCCTGGCTGCATGGCTCCAGGGATTCCAGGGTGTCTCCATCCGGCCCACCACCATCACTCCCGTTTTCCTCCTCCTCCTCCTCCTCCTCCTCTTCTTCCTCCTCCTCCCCCCCCCACACCGGCTCTGAAGTGTCCATGGTGGTGCTCGGAGTGGAGGTGGGGTTAACCCCAAGTATCGCATCCAGCTCTTTGTAGAATCGGCAGGTCACAGGGGGACCACCCGAGCGGCCGTTTGCGTCGCGGGCTTTGCGGTAGGCACTCCGCAGCTCCTTCACTTTAATCCTGCACTGCAGGGCGTCCCGGTCATGGCCCCTTTCCATCATGTCCTTTGATACCTTCACAAAGGTATCGTAATTCCTACGGCTGGAGCGCAGCTGGGACTGTACAGCTTCCTCCCCCCAAACACTGGTGAGGTCCAGCAACTCGCCATTGCTCCATGCTGGGGCTCGCTTGGCGCGTGGAGGCATGGTCACCTGGAAAGATTCGCTGATAGCACTCCACACCACGCTGGGCTGAGCAAACAGGAAGGGGATTTTTAAAATTCCCAGGGAATGTAAAGGGTGGGTCACGTGGTTGGTTACCTGAGGCCAGGGCAGTAGAGTTTGAACTGATGACCAGAGTGGCTAGAACAGGCATTGTGGGATACTGCCGAATAATTCTGGAGGCCATTCACAGCGCATTGGGCGGCCACACTGGCACTGCAGCAGCAGCGCAATACTCGCTATTCCTCTCGGAGAGGTGGAGTACATGCAGCGCTGCAACCACGGAGATACAGCGCTGCAAATGCCTTGCCAGTGTGGACAGGGAGTGAGTTACAGCGCTGGGGGAGCCTTTACAGCACTGTAACTCGCAAGTGTAGCCAAGGCCTGAGTTGGATGAAATAGATTTTTTAAAAGGCCCAAACAAAGTTATTGCTGGTAACTCAATAGACTTAGCAACCCAAAGCTGAAACAACTCCTTTCTACAGAATTAAATATGCCATCAAATAAGGGAAACTGCAGTTGATGTTTATAGCTGACATCATGCAAGTAGCAGAGCATGTATGTATTTAGCCTGTCCCTTTTAAAATTCAGACCAGGACCGGTTGCAAATTACAAAAATTACTGAAATTACAAAGTGAACTATCAAGAGATCTTAACTCAGCAGGAACAAAACTAGCTAATCGCTGGTTAGGAACTTCGGAAATTACAAACTAATCTAATTAGAGACTTTATCTTGTCAGTTACAGTCCACGTGTTAAATATTTATCAGTAAATCAAAAAATGGAAGGTTAGTTACACTGGCACGTGAATTACTAGTTTCATGCTGGAACACTTGCCAGCTTGGATCAACGTTAAACAAGATGACTGATTTGGCTTTTACAGTTTTAAAGACAAGTAATTAAATATCATCCATAAATAAATAAAGTTGTACTGAAAGCGAAGGAGGCCACAGATATAATGAAGGCTGTCAAAAGGGGATGGAACATACACTAAGGTGGCATGAATTAAACTACCGTATATACTCGTTCATAAGCCGAATATTTCTGGTAAAAAAGTGACGCATCAAAGAGAGGGGGTCGGCTTATAAACGGGTCTACACCAAAATTTGATGATTTTAAACTCTATGGAATCATTGAATTGAATATCTAATACGTTGTCATTTGTTTACCTGGAGCGTCTGCAGGCATGGAGCCCCTCAGCTCCCTGTGGCCGCAGTTCGCCATTCCCAGCCAATGGAAGCTGCAGGAAGTGGCGCGCCACTTCCCGCAGCTCCCATTGGCTGGGTACAGTGAACCGCGGCCACTGGGTGCTGAAGGGCTCTGTGCCTGTGAACGCTCCAGGTAAACAAAACGTTCCGACCCACCAGCGGCTTACCCTGACGGGCTGGGAGCCAAAGTTTTCTAACCCCTGAGACATAGGGTCGGCTTATGAAAGGGTCATACAGTTTTTGCTATTTTTACTTATCCATCTTGTGGGGTCGGCTTATAAATGAACGGGCTAATGAACGAGTATATATGGTAATTTAAAGTAAGGCCACTTTAATTCTGAATCAGAGTGTCCACACAGGGATTTAGTGAAGTTTAACTAATACATTTTAAATTCACATCTTTAGTTAATTCGGATTAACTTTCTAGAGTGTCCCCATGTAAAAAAGCCCTAAGTATCTGAAAAAAAAAAAAAAAAGAAGGTACTTGTATGTGTCAAAGTATTTTGGGGTCCATTAATTTGTACACTGGAGGTGCAAGGGACAAGGACTTCATTTTTTAACTTGTCTATAAAGAGACATGCATGCTAAAGGCACTAATATAATAAAGTAATAGCAACAACTGCGGGAAGACGGAAAGAGACAAGATATTGGTCAGAGTTAAATAAATTTCATTTTAATGTTTTAAGGTGACTAAAGCCCTCTTGGGATAAACCAGGTTGTTAGTTGCCCAGAATTTTTAGCCAGATCCCAGAAATTTTGGGCAATAACATCAGGATAAACTCCTTCTCTCTGAAAGTGCCAGGCTATGCAGAGCACAGAAGACCTCAAGTGTTTTAAGTGCTTAGCTAAAAGACCTTCTACATACACACATCAACATGCCCCAGAACTTGGTGGGCCAGATTCTGCTCTCAGTTGCAGCAGCATAAAATCCATAGCAAATCCATTGACATGAATGGATTTCCTCTGGATTGACAACCGTATAAAATAAAAGAGAGCACAATTTGGCCCAATTAGTATCCTAGAAGGTTGAGCGACTGAAGTTAACCCTGCTAGGAATTGAATCTGTGCTTCCAAAGAGTCCAGGGATTGCAAACCTGAGGCCAAAGGCACATTCGCACAGTGACGTGAAATAACAGAGATTGAAATTGGGGAGTGGGGGAGGGAGAGAAGTGGTTTAAAAAGGCAAAATTAAAAGCACTTAAGAAAGAAATGTTTCGGCCTACAAAGGACGGAGGATTCAGTCAGTCAAAATCTGCAAATTGGTAGGTTGTACATTCTGCGCTGTCTGTCAGCATGGCACATCTTAAAGGGCTGAATAAATAATTGAAGAATAAATAATTGCGCCAGAGCTGTGTCTCATGGGCCATTTTTATAGATTGCTGTCTAATGATAGCCCCATCTGTGACACTTTGCATTAATATGAGATAAAATTACATAGTGCCTTGTTTGCTCTGACACTGGGATGTTATGATGTCTCTTAATATTATCATGAATAAAGGACTAGAGCAACGAGGGAAGCGTCCTGATTGCTAGGAAATGCTCAGCTGGAAAGAACCAAGTTTTAACAGTCAGAGATGTTTTGCCTCCAAAGGGGGAGGGAGGAAGGAGAAAACATTATTTCCTGTGTACTTACCATCAGTGTAACAAAAGAAAGGAGGAGCTAGTGAGTGTTCTTGGGTGCAGAAGGAGCATGAGTCCACTTCAAAGACTCTGGTTTAGAACGTACCATTTTGGGTCTAATAGCAGGGGCACAACTCAGCGCCAAGGAAATAGCACCCAGACCAACGGGTCTCGGTGCTCAGTCTTTCTAGAAGATATCATCAGAGATGCTTAGTTTTTCAGTTCTCAAACTGGATTTGTGTCTCCAGAGATAACATGCTTGTTAAAAGCCAAAATGTTTTAAATAAATAAATAATATATACAGGTGAGAAATAACACACCTCAACCCTACTGTTCCTCTGCAAATTTGTGTACACGGAATCAATCCCTTACCTCTCTAAAAGCGCAAAGTTTCAAAAAGTTGAATGAACAAAAGATTATTGGGGGTGGAATAGATCTGGACAAGGAGAAGAAGTTTGGAGATAAATGTGAGAAGAGAGGGACTAATCTGAAAAGTTTTCAAAATAAATCACTTAAAAAATGTATAGTGTGTACCTTCTAAAAATGAAACCTACATCTATCTCTGAGTTGTGAAGAATATGTATTAAGGTTAGAACAACCAACAAGAATGCACTTATGTAGAAATCTATGATTAAATTGAGTCTTCCTGACTAGCGATTTAAATCATGATTTAAATCAAATCCACCCTGCTCTTGAGTGAAATCAGATGCCTCAGTGGCTACCAGGAAGGGATACAGGCAAGCTGCTTTGGAATAACAGATAGATAGGATAGGAAGATCATAGATGTATTTTAGAATCACATAATAGCAACACTGTATTTCTACAGCATTTTCCATCCTAGAATCACAAAGCACCTTGACATTACATTCAATAAGTCTCACACTATATTCTGTGAGGTAGGGAAACATTTTTATCTTCCTTTTGCAGATGACTGGGAAACAAAGGCACATGCAGGTAAAGTGACTTATCCATAGTTGCACAGCAAGTCTAGATACAGGCCTCCTGACTTCAGGTCCTGCTCTTTAATCACAAGGCCATTCTGCTTCCCACTTCAATCTGAAGCATCCTGCAGGTGAGCAGATCCTGCTATGGATCTGGACTGACATTTCTGATGGGTGGTTATTACTCTCACCAGACTAGAATTGCAAGGACTTTAATAAATGTCTCAAATGGTTGTCTGTTTAGCTCTTTACTTTGTACAACCACTATCCATACCCACCGCTGGGCTAATACAAACGGGGGTTGCAGAAGAGGAGGTGGAGTGTAGGGCATTGATGTCTGAGATGTAGCCAGCAGCATTTCCTTCCCATTCAAAAAAGCCAGGAGCTGCATGGGATGTCTTTCCCTTACCCTCTCCAACGAGTGACAGGTAGGTGGGGTGGACCGCAAGGACAGGGAGCTGGCCCAGTATAAGGGTGCTGCGCATACACTCTCTCTCTCTCACACACACACACACACACCCCTGCAGTGACAGCAAGGCGTAGCTGCTATCAGGGTAGATCCATGAAAACAGATATAAGCAGCTAGCAGGCAATTTGGATCTCAGGGATTTAGAGAGACAGTATTGGCACAGTTTGTTCTATAGACAGATATAGCTAAGGTTTTATATTATATTTAATTAGATTTACAGGATACCTCCACAACTCTGTCACATTCTAGTGATCTAAAACGGGGTGACTTCTGAGAGAAAAGCTACTGTCTTCTCTGAAGCCTCAAAGCACAAACCGACCAAAACCTTGGTGCAGCTAGTTCACTGAACCACAACTGAATACTTTGTTTTCACTTGCACATACAGCCTGAGTGAGTACCTCCCAAAAATAGCACAGGAGGCTATGACACTGGCGGTCAAGGCTCCCAATGACATTCTTAATGACATGACTGGACTCATAAGCGCTAGGAATCAATTTGCAAAACCAAGTAGGTTTTCAGCCCTCCACAGACCGAGATAAGAATCAGGGCTTGTCTACATTACCCATTGGATCGACAGGCAGCGATCAATCCAGTAGGGGTCAATTTATCGCGTCTAGTCTAGACGCGATAAATCGACCACCGAGTGCTTTCCCGTTGACTCCGGTACTCCACCGGAGCAAGAGGCATAGGCGGAGTCGACGGGGGAGCGGCAGCCGTCGACTTACCACAGTGAAGACACCGCGCTAAGTAGATCTAAGTATGTCGACTTCAGCTACATTATTTACTTAGTTGAAGTTCCGTAACTTAGATGGATCACCACCACCACCACCCAGTGTAGACCAGGCCTAAGACTAAAAAAGAAATAGAGGAAGAGGGTTTGTAGGGGTATGGGTGCAAGACACTGACTGCACAAAGCCAGTATGTTGACGTATGTGGTTTTATTACATTCAGCTCCCAACAACACACATCCCACAAATCACACACACACACACACACACACACACAAAAACACCACACTTCGTAAGTCACCTACTCTTAGGTCGGATCTAAAAAGGACAGAGGTATAATTTTTTTTTTTTTACCAATATAGTTATACTGTACAACAATATAAAGGTGGCTTAGGCACCTTTCCATTTGGGAATAGCTATACAGTTATAAAGGCACCTATATACCAATATAAGTGTATCCACACTAGGGTGGCTTAACCACTTTAGTGACTTGTGACTCTGCACTGTTTATAGTTCTCAAACCCCTAACACTCTAATGTGCAGCACAGGTCTTTAAAACATGTAACAAGGAGGCCAAAGGAAGTATACAACAAGAGCCAAAAGCACGATGGTGGAAACTTAAAAGTATATTAAGCTCACTTCTTTAATATTCTTCTGATGATCTCCATTAAAAAACTGTGATATAAATAACTTATAGTTATAAACAGACCTCCTGATTAGTGTGGGACAGAGGTATATTTGGATATAAAATAAAGTAACACCACCTCAAAATTGGGTACAATCCAGAGATGTGTTCCACATTTGGTTTAGTGCAGATGGACTGATTACAGTTTTCCACCTTCAATATTTTTAGAACTGTATTCTAGATAATAGAGGATGAAACAACATGAACCATCTGGGCTCGCTCTTCCTCTTGAGTGGTGGCAATTTAAAACAGCACAAATGCCATTAAGTTGTATAGTTACTGTTGAACATGCCACAAAAACTGAAACTTGATGAAACTTTTTAGAGGAAAGGTAACATGGAATAGTCATTCCATGGCCCTGATGCTGCAAAGACCTATACATGCACTTAACTTCACACACTGTAAGTAGTCCCATTGACTTCAATATCTGCACTGGGATAGTGATGAACTCCTCTCCAATGAACGCAAGTACCCTTATCAGATGGTACGTACTGCTCAGCCCTCCCTGCTCAACCAAGACACCCTCTTCACATCCAGAATGAATAAATTCCAACAGTATGAAAGGCAAATGCTTACACCAAGTCTATCAAGGAACGATGGCACCAAGCAGTAAGTAGTATGGTTTAGTGGATTGGGCACTGTCCTGGAATTCTGGAGACCTGGATTAAATTCCCAGCTCAGCCACAGATTTTCTGCATGACCTCGGCAATTCGCTTAATCTACCCTGTGCCTCCATTTCCCATCAAATAGGAAGCACAACTCCCTACTTCACATGGCTATTATCCAGTAATGATTGTGAGGTGCTCAGATGCACATACAGGGAGTATTGAGCAAAACTTTAATTCTGATAAAAAAAATCTCCATCCTCTTTGGCCTCCATTGTTATATTGTCAGGAATATTTATTAAGTCTGTCTTTGTTATGTACCCATATTATAACCTTTAACTACAGTGCAAAGTTATATCCTAGTAATCCCTGGCCTGACTTTCAAAGGTGCTGAGCTCCCACAACAACCTTTGAAGCCAATGGGAGTTGAGCACCTTTGAAGGATGGACAATCAGACCATCCAACTCACTTTATTAGATGTATTTAAGGAGCACCGGGTGGATCAGAGAGAGAGACTGAACAGGAACACCAGCTGAAGCCAGGGTTAAAAAAGTGAGCCAAATAAATTACCTACTGGGAGGGAGAGGCGTGGGCTACAAATAGGAAAAACACATTTTCTATGGCAAAAAATAAAAAGTTCAGAGGTTGCCCCAGACACGGTAAATCTTTTAGTGTCCTCAAAAGTCATTCTGTCTTCCAGACATTCCAGTGTTTTCTGTGGTGGATAAAAAGGGGCCAGCGACCCATGAAGTGTCAGGAATTCATCTAACAGAGACCAGGCAAAGTTGCCGGACAGCTATTGTGCTCAAGTGAAGTTCAAACGCAAATCCTGTCAAGAAATGGCACTGATCATTGGTTCAGCTGGTAGCGAAGGGGGTTGAGAAGGAAAGGGAGGGGGAGGGGGGAAAGTTTAGGCCTTTGCCAAGTAGCAGATAAAAAAAGAAAGAGCAAGGCCACAATGGTATTAGGGTAACTTTCTCACAGCTACAGCTGAAAAGGGGGGTGGAGGGAGGAAAAGGAAAATGCAGGCAGCTTGATGGTCAGGCCTTTGTACAAAGCAGGCCTACTGTTGCTTTTTCAGGGGCTTGGAGGGTAAAGGGGTTTATATATTTACATTTATCAAAGCAGATAGACAAAAAGGAATTTTGAAAAGTACTGCTCTCGACATTAAATATTCATGCCAGCAGCTATGGCAGGGCTAATGGAAAGTGTTCAACAAAACCCTTAACAACTTTGTTAATGCATGGAGACCAACAGGGGTCATGCCACATTTTGAGGAAATCACGTGCCGTTTCCATGTGAATATAACAAAAATAGTTTTCTCCTTTTGAAAACAGACTTAATAGGTGCCCATTTACTGAACTAAAAACCAAACAGAATTGGAGGCATCAAATTAGGGTTTTAAAACACCCATCAAGTGCATGCTTTTAGTTAACCACTCTGTGTCACAGTCATTAAAACCTACTGCTATGATCTTGCCTCTGGACTTCGGTCATCAGCAGAAATGAAGCTGCCAGTGTGATGCACTTACATAGACATCTTTGTCCCGATCGAGGATGATTTTGGCAGTTACTAAGTGGTCATCTATTTAACTTCCATGCTGCAAACAGACTCAAATTTTGTTTGGTGGGTAAAAAGGGGCTGGAGGGGATGTTATAGTTTTATAGGATGCTGTAATTACAGTTGCCATCTCAATTTTATGGGAGACACACAAAGCAAAACTCAGATATCAACACCCCCTACCTTTTGGGGAAGATGGCAGCATATTTGAAATGTGAACCTAGATCAGGATCCACATTTTGCAGAAAGCCACCCACCTCGCACTTACCCCCAATCTTTATGATGGGCCAAACCCTCAGGTGCAAAAAAACCCAAACTTCCTAAACCTGGATCTGAATTTTGCTGCTTTCCTCCTCATTGCCTTCATCAAAAAGAAGGAGGTGAAGCTTGCTCTCCCCTCCACAATGAGAAAAGTGTTTTTATGACGAATATACTGCGTCATATCCTCTGGTACAGGATGGCTGCTTTGTACCACACACTGGGCAGACTTTGATCAAAACCTAAGTGAGTGGCCTAGGGAGGATTCCCAGGTGTAGAAGTGATCAAGCAGCAGCGTACCATTGATGAAGGGCTCGTATACCACACGCCGTAATCTCTGCAAGCATAGTGGATAACGGGGGCGCGATTATTGAAAAGGGAAGGTTATCAGGATGACTTATGCTAGGCAGAGCTTGGGCTAACCCCATTGTAGCCAATCTGGACGAGCATCATTTAAACCACCTTCGGGTGGTTCTAAGCGTATAGTGGGAAAATACCCATGATCGGAGCAGTGCAGGCAGAGTACCCAAGGATCTGGCCTGTAAGAGCTTTTTATGCCCCCTTCTCTTCAAATCATCTGTTTAGGACAAGAACCTCATCATTACAGTGCCTATCACACCGGGAATTCAGTCCTGATTTGAGCCTATGAGCACTACTACAACAATAATATCAGGATGACAGAGCACAAAGTACAGCCACCAACCCAGATTCAAAAGCAATTAGAGTCATAACAACCACATGCTGGATTCTGACCACACAGGCAAAATTACGAGTTTAAGGAAAGTACTGCCTGCAGAAGATCACTATACAAATCACTACTTGCAGTCTCAAAGATCACACAGACACATGTGCTTAGCTGCTCTTAAATGTATATGATATGGCTTTAAGGTTCAAAAGCTGCTGTCTCTGTTAAACTTTTTTCCCCCTAGGTCAGCAAGTTAAATCAGTGTGTGGTTCCTGCTATATCAACTCTAGAAGTTAGGCATTTTGCTTTGATAGTAGAAGTGAAATCAAGAGGCCAATTAACTTGGTTTGTTCTGAATTCAAGACAATTTATGGCCCAAGTAAAATGATTTGCAATGCAAGAAAAGATCAGGTCAGGGAATCACTTTAGGAAACCAACATAGTCATATCAATCCATTTCTATCAAAGACTTTAGGATATGATTGACTCAGATTCTGTAATTTCTACTAGTTGGTGCAATTAAATTATATCGGCTTAGAACCTCTTATGACTCATCAAGCTTTCAAAATAGCTTTTACAAAAAGAGCACCAAGGCCTGTCTTCATTCTCTATTCCAGTGGTTCTCAGCCAGGGGCCCGGGGCCCCCTAGGGGGCCGTGAACAGGTTTCAGGGGAGCCGCCAAGCAAGGCCAGTGTTAGACTTGCTGGGACCCAAGGCAGAAAGCTGAAGCCCAGGGCTCCCAGCCCTGCCACCTGGGGCTGAAGCCGAAGCCTGAGCAACTTAGCTTTGTGGGGACCGCTGTGGCATGGACCCTGGACAATTGCCCTGCTTCCTACCTCCTAATACTAGCCCTGGCTTTTATATGCAGAAAAACAGTTGCTGTGACACTGGTGGGCCGTGGAGTTTTTATAGTCTGTTGGGGGGTGGGGGAGCGGGGGGCTCAGAAAGAACCCCTGCTCTATTCCCTTTAATTAAAAAAACAAAAAAACACGCACACACAGAGAAGAGAAAACCACCAGGAGTCACTCTCAGGACACGGACTCGTTAATCTGAAAAATGCATTTCTGATCGGGAAAAATAGAAACAAATACATGTGAACATCTCCTAGAAATCCAACAAGTGTTAGTGGACAATAAGACTGCCTTTTTATGTTCATATGCATGGCTTTCCTTACATCCCATTTTACCTAGAAAAGGTACCATTGCATTTTCTACTTTAGGCATCATTAACCCTCTGCATTCTGGACATGAAATACTGTGGTCATCTGACATTTAGCCTTCACAAAGCAAGCAAGAGCCTTTGCAGAACTTCCCAAGTTAAAATAGCCTCACAGTCTTAACTGAGGCATGTCTACACTGAAATTACACACCTGCAGCTGGCCTGAACCCAAACGTCTACACCACAATTAAATGGCCCCCTAAGCCTGAGCCCCACCAGCCCAAGTCAGCTGACATGGGCCAGCCGCTGGTGTTTAATTGCAGTGTAGACATACCCACACACTCTAGACAGGGCATTAGCTGAGGTTTGTTGAATAAACAATTAAGATTAAGTAGCTTCACTCTTCCTACAGGCATTAGCACGATCATATCAGTTCATGAAATGGTCATGAATATAGACTGCAAAACCAAGCAAGAGTCTAACATTTTCATGCTTTTTATTCATTATGACAGGGTCTTTTGTGAGCACCTTGGTTCCATCACCATTTCCATTCGCTTTTAGGGCTATCATATCAGCCCTGCCGGACTTCAAAGAATTTTTGGTGGCTTAATTACGGATAAACAAGAGTATTTAAAACTAAAAGAAGTCAGAGTTGATGCAAAGCCATTTTAAGCAATATATATGAACACTAAAGCATAGCTAACACTTATTGCTTTTGAACCAAACTAAATGCATCAGTTTAGAACAAAGGCACACAATACAACGCCACACCACACAAAAGGCCAGATCCAGAACCTCAGCTGGCATAACACAGTATAGCACCTTTTGAGTTAATGCAAGTATGTCTGTTTATGCCACCTGATGCCCTTAAAATTCACTTTTAGCACACAAAGGCTAAACCCAGGATAACCGGGGCTATTATTTTTTTAAATATCCATTTGGTCGTCAGCAGTTAAAGCAATGCCCCAAGCATATTTGAGTGTGTCAGGTTTGTACTTTTCTGTTCTGTAACATGTAATATCACAGATCACTTATTTTTATGCTCATCATGAGCTGTTAGATTCATCACTTGACGTCTGATTTTCCTTCGTTTGTTTTTAAAATACTTCCTAATAAAAATCTCAAACTATTATTAATGCATATATTTTTCACAAACTGTGCTTTTCATATTCTGATGTTAAACAGATGTTAACTACCTATACCCTCTGTGATGCAAGCATTAGCCCTATTTTTTAGGTGAGAGAGCTAAGGCAAAGAGGGTAGGTGAGTTGTCTGAGACCACAGAAACAGTTAGTGTCAGCGAGGAATTCACATCTGAGACGTTTCTAGACATAATCCTGGGTTCAGGCCATTAGATTACACATTCCTGTAATATCCAGCCTTTGTCACGACAACAAATCAAATTCATACAGAGCTAGGAAGCATCAAAGAGATGTAACTCCACTTTAGAATTTGACTTGAAGTACCTAGAGGGAACAGAAAAAATGCATTGAAACTAATATTCATATGCCAGCAATGACTATAACCCTAAGTGTTTAACAGTTTCTTTAACAAGTCTTTGTTTAAACCAAACTGATTCTATTAATCTCCTACTGAACAAATATGATAAATTTCTATCCAAATTATCCTCCGGTGAGCAATGATGAATACTAGCAATATTCTTTAAGTGATCCATTATTTTAATCTGGCTATAAGCAACTCCAAGTATTTTATATGCATAGATATGAATAATCTTCAATCTGATAATCAGGTGTAAAACAGTTTGGTGCTGTGAGGTTTGGACAGAACATGGAAACCAGTCAAACCCTCAGTAACAGATCGAGCAACTCAGAAACCTCATCTCAGCGGAGTTCACATTGTAACAATACAGAACATAATTTACAAGCTACAATGAAATGCTAGAGGTCAAAATTTTCAGGGCAAATTTAAACAAGAAGAATGTGCATAGGATATTGTATTAGGCTTTGAGATCTTAAAAAAAAAAAAAAAAAGTTGGCTGGGGTAAAAATGCAGACAGTGCTTTGTGGTTAGAAAGGAAAAGGTAATTATTTGTCAAATGTAACATCCAAATGCTTTTCTCTATTCTTTTTATTAGCAAGCTCATCTATCTACCCACATGCACACACATACACCATCTGACTTTAAAAAGAAAGTGTAAAGCATTATTTGAAACATGTTCACAAATTATCTTTTTTGTGTCCCATTGCATAAAAGATACATGGAGTGGTACCTCAACATCTTCCAATGTCCCCACACTGCTTACTGATGTCCCTTAATAATTTGGGTTGTTAAGCTACTTGGATGAACTGCATTTTCAACACCATAAAAGATCAAATCCTTTTGATGTTTAAGTCCCAGGAAGTTCAAAGGTCAGCCTGCTTACCTAATTTGCTGTTTATGCAGAGTCAAAGCAGGAAATGCCTCATTTCTAAACTTTTCAGTTGAATGTATCATTTATTGTGAAGTTTGAAGCACTGTTAATTGTTTAACATACTGGTGTTTAGTACTATGCAGAACAGTTCATTCAAATGGGTGACAAACGCTTTCTGATCACCTAGAGGAAGCACTTTGATTGTGCAAAGTATCTCCCCTTCCTAGGTCACACTTGCAAAAAGGGGGAAAAAATGGTTTCTACCTTTCCTGGGTATATCTGAATGCATTGCACATTTTGCATAGCAACAAAACCAATGAAAAATATTATTGCATAACCTGTTTTTAAAGCGAGCTGTGGTAAATTCTGAGAAAAAGCACACACAAAAGAATGAAAATAGAATATAAAAATTAGCATAAAGAAGACAGTAAAATGGGACAGTTTGAGCAAAATGGTTTAAGTTAACAAGTTACATACAAATGGATATGTGTTTCAATGAAGGAACCTGTGAAAGCAAACGTACTTTGTTTAAAAAACATATCCAGTTGCATTTTCCTTTAATATGCATAAAGCATGGGGAGAGAGAGAAAACGCTGATTGGGCTCAATGGCTTTTTCCTTGTTCTAAGACAAGTCCCCACAGGGTTACCTTTGCCATTTCTAAATTTTTAACAAAAATTACGAAGTCTTGTATGAATTGCATTCCAGCAAAACAGAACAGGGAGACAGAATCATTGCCCCAGGCCTTGGGCTGTACTGCGGCTGATTTGCACTGCACTATTGGCAGCAAGCGGCCCTAAAACATCCCGTATCCGGACAAATGCACCACTCAGTACAGTTGTATGGAGTCAGAATAATGGCTCTTAGGCCATTACCTCCCCACCCCCACTTTGCTTGTCCTGCCAAGAGGGAGGTCAGGGCATTAGTGTAGACAGCCATAGACAGCCAGCACTAGTTACAGCAGCCTGAGGTCTGCTCTAACTTATGCCGAGGAACCAGCCCGGCACACAGTCAGCCCCGGATCAGAACTGCCTAATTAGGGCAAAGGCCACCCTTGCACACCTTTTACTGAGCTGCACCACGCACTTTCTGCCTACAATCAAGAACCTGGATCCTTATGCCCCATCTGGGAGGCCACACCTTGCACATGATGGAAAACAGATGTCTAGCAGGATTTCTAACTACTATGATCCTATACTTTATTGCTTAAAATGTAAAGTTGTTTAGCTGCTACTGCAATTTTCCTCTTGGAGATTCTCGGGTCTTCATAATTATCTCTGCTTCGTTTCTAGTAAACTGGATCCCGCTTTCAGCAATGTACTGTCATACCAGCTAAAACAGTTTGAGATTCACAGAGAAGTATATTGGTCAAAGAGCAACTTTGTTTTTTATATATATATTAATTACAGTGGCTGTTTTACATTCCATTCTTTAGTCTTATTTTACAAGCTCCAAGGTAAGCATTATTTTTTACTCATCTTTATATCCTCAAGGGTCCTTCAGTATTGTTTTCTATTGCTTACATGGCAGCTATTAAAAAAGCAACAATAATAAAAAGACCTGTGCAATTGTGTATCTAGGCAATGTCCATACTTCTAGTATGGTTATCCCATACACCAAACATCCTCCCTACTGAGCATTAAAAAAAAAAAAAAAAAAAAAAAAAAAAAAAGTAAAGAAAATTACCAAAAACTATTTTGGCTTCTTATTACTATTAAAACGTACACTGGTTTCACTAAGAACTTTTTTCCTGGAAAGCATTCAGCCCTACAAGGAACACAGGCCTAAAGAAATTTACCAGATTTGCTCATGAGTTTAGATTCCACCCCTGCCCAACTCCCTGTATCTCACTTCCCATTTCTCTTTCTTCCATGTGTATCCTCACCCAGGAGTTGTAAGAGAAAGCGGATACAAGAACACTCCATTGTTATTAATGAATTGACTCAGTCATGCTGTTAACAGCCCCATTTAATTGTACAGTAGTGTTTGCTTGGCAGCTCCTCCCATTATAATGTAATAACAATCCTCTACACTGTCCCAAATGAATTACCAAGGCTCAGTTTACCATGTCACTTAACTCTCCACAGCTACTATCCAAAATACTAGCCACTTGACTCTTTGTGCACTATGATTAAACATACAGTCAAGATTAGCCCAGTCAATATCCATCACAGCTTTCACATGCAACCCACAGACATGAGTGCAAATAAAGAAATACTGCAGCACCAAGATGCTAACTAACAATGCTCTCATTACAGGCAAATCTGCCATTAATCACAAGCTGATGGGTCTGGGCTGGTGTTTTCAGCTCTCTCCTATTAGAGAAATGAAGTAGTGTTTAGCCTAGTGAATTGTAATGTAGGCATCTCTTGCCTAGCATTAATAAATCAAACTTGTAAGTCACTCCCTTTTTTTCTGTGCACCCTTGTATTTACTGTAGCTAACCATTCATTTTGAAATACCTAGTTTCCCTGGAACCACAGGTATAAACCCCAGCAAGGTAAACCTAGAGACATTCATTGCTAAATAAAATGAGTTCCATGTAGTTTACTATGTGAATAGCTTCTGGATCTGGCCTTAATAAACACGGCATTAAAAAAATCCCATGACACTTCCCCCCCCCCCCCACCCCAAGACTAGCAGTATGACCCAGTATCTCTGAACCAAATTCCCTCCCCACAGTTCTTCAGTCAGTTCATTCATGGTGTATCAGTGTGTTGCCACCCTCCAGCCCAGAGGTTGCTGCATTTTGATGAAGCTATGTGCAAGTACAGTTGGAAGAGCACTTCAGGAAAAAAGCTCTGTATAGCTGTCAAATAATAGAGTACATCTACACTGCAATAAAAGACCCAGGGCATGACCACAGCTGGCCCTGCATCAGCTGACTCGGGCTCAAGGGGCTCAGAATGGGAGGCAAAAAACTGCAATGTAGACATTTGGGTCCAGGTTGGAGCCCAGGCTCTAAGACCCAACCAGGGTTTCAGAGCTGAGGACCTCAAACCCCTTTACTGCAATTTTTAGCCCCTCTGCCTGACCCCCGGGAGCCTAAGTCAGTTTCCCAGGCTCTGAGGGCTGATGCTGGGGTTTTTTATTTTAGTGTAGATATACCCATTGAGGCTGTGTGGGCTTAATGAGCTGAGACTCAGAAGTAAATCAATGTATTCATGTCTGAATATTGGTGACATCATAGCAGAATTTTTGGAAGCCTGACTTCTCAGCAGCTGACCTTCCAGTGATCTGCCACACACTATCCATCCATCTGTCACCTACTGCTCTTTATACTGTGATCTGGTGGTGGTGGTAGAGCAAGGAGTTCAATGAGATGCTTTGGAATCCCCACGTTTCCCAGTATCCACCAAAGACGGTTGTGTGTGTCGGACGGTATCAAACGCTTCTGAGTGGTCAGTGAAGTACATGCCCAATGGTTGAGTGTGTACGCTTTCTATTGTTTAATCAGGTAACAGATATTTGCGACTTGGTCATGTGTGCCTCATCCCTCTCTGAAGCCAGCTTCTTGTGGGGGGTAGTTCTGCTTCTATTCTTCACTACATGCAATCCTAGATTCCATAGAGCAGAACTGTGCTCACGTGCGATATCAGGGAGATGGTACGACAGTTACTATGCTCTGTTATGTCTCCCTTCTTTGGTAAGGGCAGAAAACTTCCCTTCATCCAGACCCAGAGCCCATTTCTAGTCATCCACAACCTAAGTCATATTCTCGGCTCTGCCACTGGCTTCCTATGAGATCCTGGCAACTCACTTCACCACTCTGTGCCTCCCTTTCCCTTGGAATGGGGATAATGATACTGACTCACCATTGTAATATAATTTGAAATCTAATGATGAAAAAGTGCTATATAAAAGTGCTGGGTATTATTAATATTATTACAGAAGTCTGATCTGAACCCCAAGTTATTAGCACTGGGAGCTATATTTAAATAGTACCTTTCGTCAAAGGATCTCAAAGTGCTTTTAAAAGTTGGTCTCATCCCAGTTTTGCAGACAAGGAAACTGACATGCTAAGAGTATAAGTTGTAACTTATATTTATGCAGCAGTGTTGTTGTAGCCACGTGGATCCCAGGATATTAGAGCGACAAGATGGGTGAGGTAATATCTTCTATTGGACCAACTTCTACTGGTGAAAGAGACAAGCTTTAGAGCTACACAGAGCTCTTCTTCAGGAAAAGGTACTCAGAGGCCTGGTCTACACTGGGGGTGGGGATCAATCTAAGTTACGCAACTTCAGCTACGTGAATAACGTAGCTGAAGTCGACGTACTTAGGTCTACTCACCGCGGTGTCTTCACTGCAGTGAGTCAACTGCTGCCGCTCCCCCGTCGACTCTGCCTCTGCCTCTCGCAGCGGTGGAGTACAGGAGTCGACGGGAGAGCACTCGCGGGTCGATTTATCGTGTCTAGACTAGACGCGATAAATCAACCCCCGCACTCTCCGGATCGATCGCTGCCCGCCGATCCGGCGGGTAGTATAGACATACCCAGAGCGTCACAGCTAAATACAGGGTGGAACAGATTGTTTAACATAAAGGTATGTCTACACTTACCGTGCTACAGGGGCACAGCTGCCGCTGCGCTGCTGTAGCTCTTCAGTGTAGACACTACCTGCGCCAAAAGTGATAGAAGACAAAAAGCACCCTATCGCCTGTGGGTGAACTTTCTTCACAAAGCCCTCATTCTAAATCTGCCCTCAGTCCTCATCCTCAAAAGGAAACCTACACAAAGCCTTCAAAAGACAAGCCTGGGAGGATAAATTCATATCTTTGCTAGATACTAAAAATCATGGACTGAACAGAGACACTGGATTTATGGCTTATTACAACAATCTGTAACTCACTAACCCCCCTTTTTTGGTCCTATGGCTGCAGAGTGTTAATAGTCCACTTCACCCTGAATGGTGTCTTAGAATGTGTGTTAACTATTTATGCTAAACAATCTGTTTCACCTTTTATTCAGCTGTGACACTCTGAATACCTTTCCAGACCTGAAGAAGAACTCCATGTAGCTCCAAGGCTTGTCCCTTTCACCAACAGATGTTGGACCAATAGAAGATATTACCTAACCCCCAATGTCTCTCACTCATGTAGCAGTCATAGTGTCAGGAAAACAAATCACATCTCCAGACTCCTCGCTCTACCCGCTATGTCACACTGCACAGCACTGAAGCAAAAAGGAAAAGGTTTGTTATTTGCAACAAATTGTTTTCCCCATTTTTTTACTGGTTACACAACATTTAAAAATCAAATATTTAAAAAAAAATTAGAATACTGTAAGTGT
The DNA here is from genome assembly GCF_002925995.2 of Terrapene triunguis. Classification (NCBI taxonomy): domain Eukaryota; kingdom Metazoa; phylum Chordata; order Testudines; family Emydidae; genus Terrapene; species Terrapene triunguis. Next base: position 90,209,717 of record NW_020664409.1, read on the forward strand.
TTCTTAAGACTCCTCAGCCCCTGTAGCGTAGACACTTACTACAGAGACAGAAGGGGTTCTTCCATCACTGTAAATCCACCTCTCTGAACTCTGGTCTACACTACAGAGTTAGGTCAACCCAAGGCAACTTACGTTGACCTAACAATGTAAGTATCTACACTAAAATTTCACTCTCACCAGTGTAACTCAACCGCTATGCCAATTTAATAACTTCACCTCCACGACCAGCACAGAGTCAATGTCAACGTAGTTAGGTCAACGCAGAGTGCGTGTAAATACTGCGTTGCTTACATCTACTGTCGCTGGCTTTCACAAGCCATCCCACAGCAATGCCCTGTTCAATTGGTGCAAGCGCTCCTGATGAGGACGCGCACCGCCAACACAAGGAGCAAAGTGTAGACATGCACAAGCGATGTAATTACTGTGACGGCTGTATGCCAACACAGATTAGGTCAACTTAATTTTGTAGTGTAGACATGCCCTGAAAGGCAGTAGCTAGGTCAAAGGAAGAAATCTTCTGTTGTCCTAGCAGTGTCTACACAGGTGTACACCGTCTACACAGGCCTTATTCCCCAATCTCTTACACCAGTGTAATTAAAGAGTAACTCCTCTGAAAATCAATGACGTTATACTGGTGAGTTGAGAATCTAGCCAATTGCGTCTAATAATTAGACATTATCATTCACTTTAGGCCTGATCCAACTCCCACTGAAATCAATAGGACTGTTTCTATTGCCTGTTAAGATCATTATCCAATTCCCATTAGAGTAGAGAGAGAGGAAAATGATCCTATAAAAAGGGATGTGATAAATAGTATGAACTGACAGACAGGTGTTTCCAAGGTCCTGTAGACCAGAAATACTAATAATTTGCAGCTATTTACATACCATGATGTGTCTGAGTACAGAGGTCTGGTACAATTGATCCCAGAACAAGCCACGAAAATTGTTTAGCACCAATATGGGTTGTTGTTGTTGTTTCCAAACACAATGTAACATGATGTGCTATAAAAATAGCAAAAACTGATAAAAATAGAAGACTTATCCTGAACTGAAGAGCAGAGTTCTGGAGTCTGCTTATTTAAAGACACTATTGGCAACCTCACGCACAACATCATGTTACAATATGAGTTTTACTATTAGCACATGCAATTTCTCCCACCCTCCCCCATCAGTATCACAAAGGATTTCATTGTTCTACACATCTGAAAATTTTGGCTCCAAACTTGGATGTCTTGCCTTACTGGGGGAAGCTTTAGACTACAGCTTGAAATATTCAACAAGAGTATCTGGGAAACATTGATTTCTTCTTCCTAACCCCCTAGATATTGGTCATTCCTCACCTTTTCCTTCCAATATTTCACCTAAAAGTTCAGCCATCATGAGGATACTATTAAAAAAAAAATCAGACTTTGTTAAGGAATGTAAACTGGCATGAATACTTACTAAGAGAAGAAGTGCAGTCTAGTAGTTAAGGTGCTAGCTTGGGACCTGAGTTTTGTTCTCTACTTGGCCGCAGACTTCCTGCATGACCTTAATAACTCACTCAGGGGTTGTTTCCACGAAGGTGTTAGCTCGCAGCATAACTTGAGTTTTGCTCCTAAACCTAACTCCCATCCACGCACAAAAATCTCTAGCTCAAGTTAAATGATGCTTTAAACTGTAGCAAGCCGGCCCGTCAGGGGGCGTGGTTTGAAGTTCAATTGCTGCTGATGCTTGAGCTAGTAATGCAGCGGGAACTCGGCTACTCCACGCTGCTAATACAATCACTCAGTGCAGCAGCATGCTGGTTTTCAGTGCAACTGCTCTCACTCCAGCGAGGCTCTCTCAAGAGGCGTTAATTTGAGCATAGATAACTGACTACAGTAAAGGCAAGCTTCAAGTCTCTCTGTGCCTCAGTTTCCCATCTGTAAAATGGAGATAATAGCACTTGCCTTACCTCCCGGGGCATTGTGAAGATAAATGCATTAAAGATTATGAGGCACTCAGATACTATGGTAACGCATTACAAAGAAGTATGATAGATAGATATCTAAGTGCCTTGGGTTTCTTTTAGTAAGAAAGTGATAGGCTAATTAAAGAAAATGCAGGACTTCAATATTGTGTGTAACAAAAATCAGTCATGCTCCATGTAGATTACAAGCCCAAGGCACTTGAGGCAGAGTAATCAGAGTCAGCAGGAAATTTGCAGTCATGTGATGATCAGTGTAGTTAAATGAAAACTCCAGTATTGATAAAAGGGTCAATCCTCTCCCACTTAAATCAGTAGCAAAACCTCCCCATCGTCTTCTATGGGAGCAGGGTCAGGCCCAAACTTTATACAAATAAATAGAACTTAAAATAAAAAAGATTAAATTAAGAGATGCCAAGATTTGCTAAAACAGACCTACGAACGTCCCAGTTACACTGAATGTGGACAGCTTGACTTTATACCATGGAGGCAAACACACTGGTCACACTGGACTGACTAAAATAGTTCCACATTTTTGTAGCCCTGATGTAACTCCACCAGTGTTAGCTCTAACGTAGATGCACAGCCAACCACCACAGGAGTTTGACACTGTCAATTAACAGGGTTACACAGGAAAGCATTAAAAAACACAGACAACAGCCAGCAGCCCATCTATCCCAAGACTCTCAATGTTGCTAATGCTGGCAGAGCTGAACCAGTATCAGCACCGGGGAGAAGTTTTTAGAGTTTCCTCAGCACAGACAAGGTCCTTAAATCATGCAACCTTTTGGACCTCCCCTTCTCCATCATTTTCCCCAGCGGTTCCTGGCAAAGAGTAGCCCTGTCCCCCTCCTCACCCCTGTCTCTCTCTCTCTCTCTCTCTCTCTCTCTCTCTCTCTCACACACACACACAGTTGGGCCTTGCCTTCTCTTTTCTAGATGTAGTGGTGGAGTCACAAACACTTCATCTTCCCCAACTCTGTATGAAGAACCACATCTATTGTCGTTTCAACTTCCATACCATTTTCCAGCACCTTATCCCCTCACTGAGTCCAGAACGAGATTATCCTAGCAAAGAAATCTGAACCCTTTTGAAGTCTATGGAAGTTTTGCCATTGATTTCAGTGGAGTCAAGACTTCACCTAGGTGCCTGAGCTAAATTTAAATAATTCAATATTGAATAACCTCAAAGTAGAGAAGCAGAGGGTATGGGTGTATTAGAGTAGAGCAATCCACTGTATTATACTGTTCAAACTGTTCTGAATCTCTCAAAGGAGTTGGTATGCAAGGCTAAGGGTCAGGCCAGCCCTTATTTTTTAATTCACACCTGTTTTCCAACCCCTAAACAGCAGCACCATCAGAGAGTTTTCCTTTAAGTTTCCATCCAGGTAAACATTGACACAGAAAATCCAGGCAAATTGGCCATAAATCTCAAACTCAGAACATCACAGGGTCAGATCCACAAAGGAGAAAGTGTTTGAGTGCAAAGAGTCATTTACAAAAAGGGTACCCAAGTATTTTGGTGATGGTGCCTTAAAAATAATATTATTTCACTTTATGTCAAGTTTCAAAAAAGGGAAAATGCACTCTGTTTTACACCTCTACCCCGATATAATGCGACCTGATATAACACAAATTCGGATATAATGCGGTAAAGCAGCGCTCCGGGGGGGCGGGACTGCACACTCCGGCGGATCAAAGCAAGTTCGATATAATGCGGTTTCACCTATAACGTGGTAAGATTTTTTGGCTCCCGACGACAGTCTTATATCGGGGTAGAGGTGTACCACCTTTCAGATAATAAAAAGAACCCCTTAAAATAAATTAAAAAGAACTGGTGTCATACTGATGGCATAAATTCAGCTAATGGCTATATCTTTTCACATTTACACTAGCAAAGTAAATCCCTTTCACTCCAGTGACACAAGGTTAAAAGCTTTCTTGTGCAAAATCAGAAGCCAGCTTGAGTTTTAAATATAATGCTGCTTTGCATTTACACTGCAACAAGGATGACAAAATGTTTTACAGACATGAATTAAGTAAGCCTTCCAGGTAGATACCATCCCTGATTTACAAATGGGGAAAGTGGAACCACTGAGACAAGGGACATGGAGAGGCTCACTTGGGATCCTTCATGAAAAACAAAGGAACAATAAACTGCATGAGAAGAGAATTCATCTTTAAAACTTGGATAATTTGACTTTTAAATGAGAGCTGCTGGGTTCCATAATCTCTGAAATATACAGCATATTTAGTTTATGTGTGACATGAGACTATGCTGCAAGAAGACACATTTACAAACCAGCACACAGTCTGGCACTCAACCCCATTTTTTGCGGGGGATGGGGAGGGTTTCTGTCTCAACAGATCAAAGGCTCCTGGCCATGGGAACTGAAACAGCTCACATAACAAGGCAAGGTACCTTCCATCACACTATCTGCTAATGATGATTATCAGCTGACTAAAGGCACAGAAGAGCCACAACAATTCTGTCAGGAACTATAGCTGGCAGCCTGCACATTACACTAATATCTTCCAGGGAGCTGGGGGAGGACATGAGAGGAGGAATATTCTTTCAAGTAAACCATTCGAGACATAGCAGCAGCCGATTAGACCATAAATGTGAACAGGAACTGCCTTCAACCTAGGCAAGAATGCCTTGTCCTGGAAGTGCAGTCTGGCCTCAGCAGCGGACACCTTGTTGTTTTGTCTGTGGCTAAGTTCTACTGCATTTTCCTCTCTGCAAAGGGGCTTGCATTAGGAGAGTGATTTCGAGGGGGGAATTCTCTCTGCCAGGGTATCATTTAGCAATTTATTACATGCCCTCAACCCCATTGTTTCCAAGCCTGGAAGAACAACAAAAGCCGCTGTTAATCAATATTCAAAATTATAAGGCTTGCCTGGCAGACAGGAAGCAGCACCTAAGGCAGATCTGCCTTTGAGAAGGTTACAATTCCTGCAAGGGGCAAAAAAGGAACTGAGACTTTTGTATCAGTTTAATTAATTGTGCAAACAAGAATAGGGCCTGAATCTGTGAGGTGCAAAGTGTCACTGAGTTGAAGGTGCCCAGCACGCCACAGGATTGACCCTATAGTTCTTGTGAACAAGTTCAACAACATTATTATTATTCAAATTAGTGATTAATAAAAACAGACATGTAGTGCAAATTTTTCATCAACACGGATTCCTTGCAAGGAATTTTCTGATATTTTGCCATTGTAATTCTTGTGAACTGTTGGGATACCGAACTTTAATATCTAGCTGGCTTAAGTGCTCTTGTGCCACCTCTTCCTAGTAAAAAACTGGACTTTAATGCAAAGGATTGGGTCGATAGCACATACAAGGATCTGCAGCATCCTGGAAGCACATAAAACTGTCACTAGTGAAATAGTACGCCATGTGATTGCTACCAACTCTAGCTTCTTCTTTAATCTTGCAGTAGCGGACGCACCACCATGGGAGGATGTGATCTTCACTTGGCACAGGGTGCTGGATGGAAGCAATGCAGACATGCTCAAGAGATGTAGCCCCTACAGGCATAGACACTGCTGCAGAAACTGTTAGCAAAACCCCACGGCACAGCTACTTTTTGATACTGATAAATGGATTTTGCAGGGTTGCAGCAATGCAAAGCAAACCATCAATTTGTCTGCTTTAAAAATAAAATCTAAGGGGCAGCACAATGTAACCTGATTGAAAGTCTCTTGAAGTCAATGATAAGTCTCCAATTGACTTGAATGGGCTTTGGATCAGGCCCACAATGCTCCAGTGAGAACCAAAATCAAACGAATTCATCAGCTGAGAAAATTCCATCAAGAGTAGGGACCAAATCTGTGGTGCCAAACCCACATCCAGACTCTGTGCTGGATTTACACTGAAGTTAGCGGGAACTACAGGCACCCATGTACTCTGGAAAAAATAATCAGACCCCTTTTACTGAAGTGCCTAACTTCAGGGATCCAATCCTGAAAATTTTGGCCTTTGTTCCTTATACTTTTAAACTAAGGATTCCCTCCCTTTCTATACTATATCCTTTAAACAAAAAAAATTTGGAGGGAAATGTTAAAGGACGGTACTAACTATTTCTCCTGCTCTCACCCTTATGGCTGCCCCATTAAAATTAGGGATGTAAAAGTTTAACCTGTTAATGGGTTAACCAAGAAGCTTGATGCTTATCGGTTTCTGTTATCAATTAAACTCCGCCCGGGGATCCCCACTCCTGGCCCCAGGCCCAGAGATCCCCACTCCTGGCCCCGCGCCCGGGGATGGACCACGCAGAGCCCCGAGGATGGGCCAGCAGCCAGGAGTCCTGGGTGTGGGGCTGGCAGGGAGGAGCACCGCCTAGAATGTGGGGGTGCTGCAGTACCCCCCGCACCCATAGTTCCCCAGTTAAACGTTTAACCACATAACCAATAGAATTTCAATTGGTTACACGGTTATTGTTTTTACATGTTATTTACATCCCTAATTTAAAGGGTCCATTTTAGACAAATAAAGAGCACCCACCTATCGTTATATGTAAGGAATGGGTTCAAATGTTCTAATCACTGACTCTTCACTAACTGGGAGAAGGGTTAAAAAAAAAGGAAAAAGTACAAAGGGATCCTTTATCCTGTGGGTAGAATTAAAACCAAGTGGAAACGAGCTCATTCTTAGGCTTATAAACCAAGCCTTTACAGATAATTATGTTTTATTACTCTTCATTTTATGAGCATTGTGTTATACAAAACAAATACCAGATGCCTATTTGTTTTATTCATTTTAGGGGGAGTGGGGGAAAAAATCTCTACCAGCACTGTTATGAGCAGCGCTGCTTTTAATTAAACTCAATGCACAATGAAGGCATAAAAATTAATACTGTTTGAAACCAGCAGGTAGGAAGCAAATATATCCAACTGTAACTGCTGAATCCCCTCTCCCTTGGTGCCTGCACTGCAAGGGGGAACATTCACAAGCCTATTACTTAGGAGCTGGAATTCGCAGAGCTGGTGCTCTTGCGCAAGGTCATTTATAGATTTCATTTTTGTGAAAGATTAATGCCAGTCTTCGCAGAAATCAAAAAGCTGGTGGGGAAAAAAAATCAATGGGAATTTGACACCACCTGTGTTAAAATGACACGCCAAGGCCCACGCAGAAACACACCCGTAATAAGTGAGAGCTGACTCTCTTAAGCCACATTAGGCGACCTGCTGAAATGGAACAAATAGGATACGCTGCTGCCACCTTAGAGAAAAGGCAAAGGATGTGCAAAGTGATTTCTGGCTAGCCTGGAGTGAATCACACTGTCTTCTGAAAAAACAGTTAACGTGCTGATACCTTTCAAAGCAGGGGTCTAATTCTTCAACCATTTATTCACTGGAATCAGTGGGATTACTCACCTGAGTAATCCCTGCTCACATGAGTAAGGCATGCAGGATGAGGCCCCTGATTTGAAAGGGGGGCCATGTATCTGTAGAGCCCCGCAAATCCACAGATCTCCGCAGACCATTTTTGCGGATCGGCTGTGGACACATTTTTGTATTGATTCAGGGCTCTATATATCTGTAATTTGAAGAATACCATTGCTCTTTTCAGATTGAGGCAAACAAATCCAATATAACAAAAGCAAAAATTTGACACATTTTCTCCAGAAAATAAATTAAATCTGACTTTTCAGCAGTCCGATATAAATGATGAGTTGCCTGGAGGCACCAGGGGAAAACTATTTCCCATTTACGATACTGGTTTCCTTTTTAATTTTAATCGCATTCAGATGTGATTCTGGCAGACCCAAGAGTGACTCCTTAGGTCAGGCTAATGTTAACTCCACATTGTAAATCCAGTTTTCAACATCATATCTAGTATTTGTTTAATGTTACCTTCCCCAAAGAGAAGCTGATCTTCCTGAAATTTTGCGTACAGCATCTCATCCCAGAGTAGAGTTTTTCTGGAAAGTTTGGGTGTTTAAAATTATATATTACACACACACACACACACACTTTCAGTTATGGTGCAACAGTAAATGAAGAGTGAAGTAGCTACATCCTTTAGTTTTTCATTTTTAGAGCCTTTCATACTTTACTTTTTAAAGTAGAAGAATTATTGTACAGAATTTGTAATACGTTATCTGTATTTTAGAGAAAATCCACTGATACTTGCTTTTCAACCTTATCTATTTCCTAATGAAATTTGTTTACAAATACATGATAGATTCTGTATACTTCGGTAATCCAGTCAGTTAATTCATTATAGTCCTTGCCTATAACGAGACCACAAAATGCCATTATACTGATCAGTGTATCGATTGTGAAACACAGTTACCCTCATAGTAAACTAAGTTAAACTAAATAAAATAATAATATAGAATCACACCAACAGGACAATTCAGGATTAAAGTCCCAGTAGCAAATGTCTTAACATTTCTAGCCCCCTAATTTTACAGACAGACATGACACAGCAGAACTCACTTGGAATCATTTCATTATAGCCCAAGTTACAAACATTGTGGCTAAATTAAATAAATACATTAGATACAAGGAATAATCACAATCCACTAAAACTGGAAACAATAAAAAATAAAAAAGTCTACACTCACTGAAGTTCAACAATGTTCTTTTGCATTAACCAAAAGAGAGTTATCTGCATTAGTCACTTCATGTCTTATTTTTATCCCTCTAGTATCTCGAGACATCAGTCAAGACTGGAGCACCACTGTAAAACCACATAATAAGAATTGGTGGTCCCTACTGACAAGGTGCTTACAATCTCAATAGAGATGACAGACAACAGAGAAGCAAGGTGTGGGAGGAAATAGTATACAAATAAAAGGATCAGGGCGAAAGGTGGGAAACATCATGTTACTTCCACTTCATGGGAAACATGCGAAGTTCAAGGATAGCTCTGGAATTCTCTCCCTTCTGGCAGGTTCCAGCCTGGATCTAGAAAGGCTCTCACCATCTCCTTGTTATTAGGAAAGTTGGTCCTTTCTTCTCAGACATGGACTTCACCTTCCCTTCCTTTAATCTAGGTGGTCATTGTTCATTGAAGTTGATCTGAAAGCTGCAGCACTTGCAGAATCTCCTCCATACCAAGATGCATGGGAGCAGTGAGCCCAGCCTTCCATAACTGAAATGGCTACTCGTAAACCAACAGACATATTTCAAGGCACTATTATTATTATTATAGTATATGAAGTCTTTAACCGAGGTGCAAGGTACTGAAGCAGGATCTTTAATCATACGTCTCGCCAACAAAACCACTACCAGCTGGGTTCTTTACTTAGCTTCTCAAGATTCTGTCTGGTTTGTGCCCAAGGCAGGACCCTCTCAGAGGTAAGACTTTGCTCTTGGAAGTCTCTCCCTGAGAATGTCTTCTGCAGCTCTTAGCACAGCTCTCAAATCCTTCCTATTTATATTGGTTCATATAGGACCATCCTATTCACCTTTACTATCTATCCTTCTGCACATATGTGGGTGAAGGAGGAGATTTAGTGCTGCAGATCGGGTTTATGATTGTGTTTTTCTCATGTAATATGTGAACAACGTGCGTATGATCAAGTGAACAAACCAACAGGAAAGCACGGATAAAGCACCAGAGTGTACTTTGTCACTTGCGTTAACAATTGTAGCTTAGCTTTAATTATGTATATAACTTTGCAACATACCAGAGCATCTACAGAAGTATATTTTGTAAATAAATAATAATACATAATAATAATAATGAAAAGTAGACCTTACTAAACTATGCCATTAATATTAGGGGGAGAGTGGTAGAAAACTGATCACATTGTTTGTGTGTGCAAATTATCCAGTTACTATGGTATTTTTGTATTTATTTAGGGCAGGGAATAGTCTACAGGAAAATGTGCCTGGGAGGCTTGTACCCATGATCTTTGAAGTGTCATCCATGTAACTTCACAGAGCCCTAACAACTCTCGTGCTTTGATTATTCTCCCTTCCCACCCCACCACCTCATTTAATCACTTTATTCTTGCCACAACAGCAGCCGGACAAACATAGTTGAGAGGTTCATGGCTGAACAAGTCACCCTGACTGACAGGAGGATTTGGAGAATTTTGATATTCCGGAGGAAGCAGAAGAAATTACCAAGCGGGGGGGAGGAGGGGCGAAGCAGGGACTACAAGGGTATTTATTAAAATGGTTGCATGTTCCCCAGAAAGAAAACATCTATGACACACACATCTTTGCTTTATGTCTAGCAATCAATGACTGCCCAATTTAGTCATGCATACATGAATTATCATATGCTGAACATATATAAAACCTACTTGAGATTTGTGTCAGGTCCAAAAATAAAATACAATAAAATAAAAATATATTTTAAAAGCACCTTTTATAAACTCCTCTGTATTTCCAAACCAATATTTGAGTCTAAGAGCAAGGCAGGCAGTAAGTTAACAATGGGCTTGCATTAAGAGATACAGAACTACAATATTGTATTTAAAGGAAGAGCAGGGGACAGAAATAAGGTATTTGATTGCTTGAAATAGTTCCCTGCCTTCTAAAAAGTTGGCTTAAAATTCCTATCTATAACACTCACCTTGCTGTTATAATTTTATTACCACTACTTTTGGGAATTTCTCTGGTACTTAATATGCAGAAATGGTACACAGGACTAGGTCCTGCTGCCATAGATAATGTGGTTCTAAGGGAAATCCATCAATTGTTAATGGCCATGCAAATTGTTGAAACTAGAGAGTTATTCACAGTTATCTCACTGTGATTTGGTAAGTGTCCATGCCTGATGTGATCACTCACTTGATATTTTATTCCATTATAATTAAAGTAGTATGCTTACCTTTCAGATGTTAAAATAAAAGGAGTGGGAAAAGATTTTATTTTTGTTTTTAGTTATTTTAGGTATACCTGTACTTACCTGAAGTTTTTACATAAAGATTCCTCCTAAAGAATAAAATCACTGCCAGCTGAAATGCTTAAATCCATCTGATCAGATATTAAAGTACTTAACCTGCACTTAATTTTAGGCTCAGATCTTGAAAAAGACATATGCATGTGCAGAACTTTATCCACTGAATGCCTTAGTAGGACTGGGGCCAAAAACTGCAGATTAAGCACTTTTTAAACTTCTAATCAGAGGACTTAAACATTTCTATTGCTTAGGCTAGAACAATTTGTTGTTTAATAAGTTATATACAGATTTCCTCAAACTCATAATGAGTTCAGTGTCTTGCATAACCAACTCACTGATTATTAATTTTCAGCTTTACTGCAATTCTTACATATCAGATGCAGTTTTCTTGTCTGAGATTCCTTGTTTTTACTAAAATGTGGCTTGGGGTTTGATTTTGTTTTTAACAGCTCTCAAAGGGAAAAAAGTTACTTTTCAGGAGTACTTCAAAAGGAAATCATATTACACAAAATAAACCCTAGTATTATATTTCCTGTTTGGATTAGATAAATTATATTTAATTTAAAAAATTCCATCTGCTAGCACCCAGCACAATGGTCAATGGCAAATCAAGGAGATAAAACATTTATATGTTTATCTTCCTGAAATAGCTCATTGAGTGTATGTGCAGAGAAACCCAAACCAAGCCTTTAGAAATATAAACCCAGACACTATAAGCCAAGAATTGTCCTTCCCTTCATCTCCAGATCACCGGCTTGATTTCCAGAAGCAGCCTCTGATTCCGCACCTGCAGACAATAGTGGATGCAATTTTGATAGCACACTTCATAGCAGTTCAACATTAAACTACCCAATTGCACCTGTAAATCAGGTACTGCTATAAAATGTGCCTGTAATTATTTGCAGGTGCAAAAATTAGAAGAGTTGAAACTCCTCTGAAAAGAATCAATGCCTCTCACTAAACTGGTTATGTAGCTACATGAATGTGTGAGAGACACATAAACTGATGCCCCAAGGACTAAAAATGGGCCAAGCAAACTAAAGCACAGAGCACTGGTACCAGTACTTGCTCCCTTAGGAAGCCCATATACAATGGTAGGAGTATGTTCTGTGCCAGTTTGTGCTCTGCTCACTCTGCCAGACCAAAGGCAGGTTTACCTGCAACCTGCTCACTCCAATGCCGAGGGGGAATGGAGCAAGTTAATCTGGTGGCCAGAGCAGATGAAGGCACCCATTCAGACCCACTTCCATCTGCTGCAAGGGGTGGAGGTGTTTATGGAGGAGCTGCATAGGAAGACAAAGCATCACCGGTAACCCTTCCTTTGAAGGGCTGAGGAAAGGGAGCTATCCCAAATTGGTAGGAGGGTAGGAGCACAAGCACTTCCTCCACCCAGGAGCTAAGACAGAAAATGAAGAGCACTCCAGGAGCGAGAACCCCCCGCCTCTCAGCAATGGAGAGGACAGCGGGCCTGGCACTGGGGAAGGAGGACAGATTGCTGAGACCCTAACACCACTTCCACCTTTGCAATCTCCACCACACACTGCAAGATAGCCACTAAGTGAGGACTCAGCTACACCTACAGATAACCGAGTCCGTTCACACACAGTCGCCCCCCTTTTTCATTTACACAGAACATGAGCTGTATCCTGCAGGAGGTGCAGCTCAAACACCTACACACACAAATCTGTAGGGGAGAGGTTTGTTTCACCGGTGCATGCGATTCCCATTAACAAGGCAGCATCCAAACTTATTGAGGAAAGCAACAATACCTCCCCTTCAAACCCCTCCACTGGTTTCCCAGCCAGCCCATAACAAATCTAAGATCCTCCTAGGATCCTTCAAGGCTCAACACAATCTCAGCCTAACCTGTAACTCATTTCTGCTCTCCCGAGCTCTGCTCACGCCCTACTTTCCTCCCAGTCCTCCCTTCACCAACCCCTCCCAGCCGCACACTTTCACTCAAGCTTTCCTCCTTCTTTCTCCTATTAACACAAGACATTCCATCTTCTCCCTCCTTCCGGGAACCTTTCCCTCTTTGTTCTGGACTGCTGTCTTAGATTGTAAGCTTTGGGTGGCATCTTATTCTACATTTGTAGAGTATCATGTACTTTTTTTACAGCCCCAAATAACTGATTAATAACAAACCTGGGATCCCCTAAGGAACTGAAGATTCGGTTTAATGTAACATGTCATGCTGCTGGAGAAGGAAATGTTATTATAATAAATAATAAATGTTATTATAGGTGCTGATGCACATATCCCCAGAACTAAGACTGGGCTTAAATTGTTCACTTTCATCAATAACACATCTCATGTGACTATGTTTACAGCAAATCCAATGTTTTCAAAAAACCTCAAGTATATAATTACAATCTATTACAATTATGCAAAGAAATAACATTACAAAGAGGCCTTCTCATTTCCCATTCTTAGCACTGAATACTTTTGTTTTTCAGCCAATCAACTAAATTAGCCCTAATTCTGTTTCATTCAGACACACAAAGAGTATATTAGAGAAAAAAGTGAACAAACAGGAAATTCACTTAGGAACCGGTTTTTAGCTTTCATGTGTTCCTGGACTAGAAATTGTCATGGGGAAAAAAAGTCAACTTAAATAAGAACAGCTTTAGTGAATTTATTAACGGCATTGCAAGGTCACATGGAACATTTACCAGTTATGGAGACACCTATAGCAGCTGTAAATGTGACAACATCTGGTACAGTTTGAGTTATGTGGGGTGAATTAAAAATTGTATATACTTAAAGGCAACAAAGTCATCCCTTCCAACACCGTGACCCAAGACAACTCTGTCACAGATGAAGCAAGCAAGGGAATCTTAGTTTGGAGAACATCAGTTACTAGAAGCTGAATAAAACATCAATTATCTATCCTTGCCTCATGAAATATAACTTGACACAGCTGACAATAATTAAGACTCGATCCTTAGGTAGCACTTTACAGATCTCAAAGTGTTTTAAAAAGGAAAGCAAGTGGCATTCTCCACTATTTTGAAGACGTGCAAACTAAGTCACAGTGTGGCGAAATAACTCATTCAAGGTCACACAGCAGGTGAATGACAAAGCTGGGAACAGAATCCCAAATCAGGTCTGCTGCCTCTTATCCTTTGGACCACAGTGATATGGAAGGAATAGGTTGGAAACTCATGAGATACCATGTGACAACAGTACCAATGCAGTGCAGTATGGAGGGAAACTGGAAAAAAAATCTAATGTACTTTAATATGAAATCCAACATTATGAATGATGAATCCAACATTAAAGCCTCCACTGTACAAGTTAACACAGCTCAAAAAGCCACACTAGATCCCTACCATGACTCTTTGGAAAGGACATGATTAGGAAGTTAAACAAAGAGGTATCTCATTACAACACCAGAGCAAAAGAAACTTTGATCAAAACCGGACAGCCAATGTTAATATTTAAAAGTATCCAAACAAGATATGTTGGGAGAGATAAGTGGCGAATGCACTACATTTAAAATGGACAAAGAAGAAAGAAGTGCCACCTTCCTGCTGTTATTGTAGCATCCTAGGCTTCTTTGGTTGCTTTTAATAATATGTTTTGTAGTTCAGCAAAGCCACACTAACCAAAATTCAGATCTCAATCAAAAAGAGTCTGCTTACTAAGAACACGTATATAGGCTCCTATCGAGAAACGCAGTGAGACACGTTCTTTCCTGAATCGGGGTCATATACTTGAAAATATTGCTCCCTTTTTTGTATGAAACATACTGCTCTCTCCTTCAAACCCTTCCTTAAAGCCAGTTTCTTTCATGACTTTTCAATATATGGATCTCCTCTTCTAGGATATTGACACCTAAACTATTGTCCATATAATATGTCATCTAAGTTAGATTATAAGGCTTTCAGGGAAGGGACTGTTACCATATATGCTTTATAAGTTTTGTATACATCTACAGCCCCATAAAAAAACTTTAATATTCATTTTATTTTTAAAAACCCATTACACAACAATAAAAAACAAAGACAAACATTAAATAAGTGTTTTCGTCCCAGCCTATCGAGATGAAGGGGTGAGGAGAAACAGACTTCAGAATACAGTGTGATCTATAACAGGGTTTTGTTTTAAAATAAAAATATCCTAAAGTATTTGCTAATGTGGAAAGCTGTGGAACCTTAAATATAACCTAAAGTTATACTCATGCATTCTTCTGTGCATAGGATATGCAACAGACACACACACATATTGCATCATCACATTTAGATATAGCCAAATCCTGTGGAAGAGGAATCAGTCATCTTAATGGTACAGAGCATGCTATTTAACTTATTTTTAAAACAGTCTCTAAATACTTGCTTGGGTGCCTATTGATTAATTTCTCTAGTTAACAGAATGGTTGGTTTATCAATGACCACAAACCTCCTTGGATATTCAGAGAGAAACTTTGTAGACAGAAAGAAGAAGAGACAGTGAATACAGATAATGCTCCAGAAATCACCATATTAACAGCCAGTCCTCTCCACACCCACCCTTTGAGTAAATAAGTCTTTCCTTCTCTTGCTATGCAAAGTGTTTTCCTTTAAAACAAACTGAATGGTGGGGTGTGGGGGGTTGGAAAGGGGATGGTGTTTTTAAAACATTAACTACAAATATCTGACACAGATGCTTAATTATCCTAAGCATGGAATGTAGGAGTAACCTCACACTGGGGTTCAGAATGATTTACCTACACAGGAGCAGCCATACTTAATCAGACCGATGGTCCCTCCCTAGTTCACTACCTTGTGACAAACAGGGGTTGCTACTAGATGCTTTGGAGGAAGGGGCAAGAAACCTTCCAGCAGATGACTATGTGATAACCCTCACACAGGGAAAGTTTCCTCCTAACCCCAAGTAGTTAAGAGTTTGGTTTAAGGCCTGAAGCATGATGGGAATATGTATGTGCATGCCTGTATACACCCATTCACACATGCAATCTTTTTCAGAAAAGGCCTCCCACGTCTGTCAATGGCTACAAATGGAATGCATGTATAAAATCTCCCCTCACTCTGAAGAAACAATCAGAGAATCCAGAGATTTTATGTCCCCTAATACAAGATTAAACTGTGAATGCTTACTAGTAAGTAGTATGCTAGGACCAGTCAGGATCAGTAGCCTGCCCCAAGGAGCTCACTATGAACATAAATGAGACCACTAAGTATTGGCAGGGGAGAGGGAAGAACAATACAAACAGAGCAATCAGGGTGAAGATCATTAATTTTGTGTTTTCTTGTTTTACTTGTTCTTAAAAAAATAGCTATAGTAAGGGATGGGCTGGGTGTGTAAGGGGGAATGGTTAATAGGAACAAGAAAGGGAAAGGCAATATTGAGGACCGCATGAAGGAAAGGATAGAAGGGGGGGGGGTGGACTGTGAAGCAGGTGTAGAGGCAAACAACTGAACAGCAGTGAGAAATAAGCCTCCGGAACCAAAATATAAGGAAGGAGTTTCATAGCATCACCACTGGCTGAAAGTTCAGAAGGTGCCATTGCTGCAACTGTCACCTCAGCTCCCAGCTCCTACCTGTGATCCCAGGGACTAACTCCGCCTAGAAGTTTTGTTTTCCCACCTGGCAGAAGAGGCCCTGGTGTCCTGGGAGGAGACCCATTCTATAGGTACATATACATACACACCATTTTCAGCACAAAAATAACGCAGAAGGAAGAGCCTATTAAAACGACGTCTTCAAATGTCTCCGTTTTGTGGGAAACCTGGTAAATGCCAATGCCCAACTATTTGCTGCATTTTAAGGAAAAGCATTTTAAATCAGCAGTATGACGATCAAGTAACTGGAAGTTGATAGGACAGCAGTTTGATGGGGAAAGCAGCCAAGCAGCTGGGATGTTCTGAGAAAATGCCCAGGATCCTTCAGTGGCTCTTGAACTTCTCCAAACCTACAGTTTGGAGAAGAAGCCTACTGGTTGTATCAGATCTATAGGCCAACTCTGGTCCTACTGAGGTCAGTGGCTTCAAACAGGAACAGAATTTGGCCCCGTATGACCATTCAGCCTTTCATAAGTATCTACACTGAACTTGAGGGTTTCTTACTCATTCCTAAATAGCAGCTTAAAAGGTGAACTGAAATTTTTTTTAAAAACAAATCTTACTTACAAGATGCCAAATCAGTAAAAGAATTTATGCAGAGACTTAAAGGGGACAAATATGTTGACAATTTAATATAACATATTTGAAGCTCAGCTCCTCTATTTGCCTGCCAAGATCCAATTTTAAAGTTTGGAGTCTCCCTTGTGAGACTGCCTAACGAGGGAGGACTTTAGAAAAGGACTTAGGGGTTTGTACTGCTAATTCTAACAGAGGACACCCAGAACCCCAGACTCTATATTCTTGGCAGGTAAGAAAAGACAGTAACCAGTTAAACATTTAATTTTTTCCCTTTTTGTTCTTTATTATGCTTCATTATAACCTTCACATAGGTATCCATAAAAATGCTTAGGACAATGGTTCTTTCAGCATAATGTACGTCTATCTGTAAGTTACATATGGTATACTAAAAATGAATGGAAATTTGTAGAGATACATTCATCTAGCATAAGCATGCAATAGGTTGGTACTATCTAGAGAGATGCCACATATTTATAGGTGCATATACAGATGTCTAGTTGGATTTTGGTCTGCTGAGCCTATATTCCATGTACTGAAAAGGAGAGTGCTCAGCTGGGTGTTTACGGGCCTCTAAAATGTTCCTCATTTCAGGCTCAAAGTGGTCTACGTTCCACACCAATTTGGTGGAACTGATCCCACATCACTTTCCGTTCCCTGCATGAAGCATTTCTCTGTGTCCCTTATTTTGGGTTGTGGCCACACAACGTATCCTGTATTTGGGCGTTGGCTGATTGACAGGTGTAGCAGGCGAAGGTTTGAATAATGTCTCCCTTTGCTTATGCTCTGATCAGTTCATAGAGGCTACAAGAGCCAAGATCGTTCTACATGTATTCTGTCTCTCTCTCATAGCTAATCTATGGATTTTTCCATTGATGAAGTTTCCATCACTGATTCCACATAGGAGGATCTAATCCTTTTTACCATTGGTGGAGTATGAAGGGCCTGATCCAAAGTCCAATGAAGTCAAGGAAAAGCCTCCTATTGACTTCAGTCACCTTTGGATCAGGCCCTAAACATGTGACTACCATCACTGTTACTTTCTCCATTTTCTGAAAGGTGTGAGGTCAGGGCTATCCAGAGTCAAAAAGGCAAAGATAGCAATGTCTATAACCCAACCTATCTTCCACCTTAGAAAGATTTCAGTTTTTAGAAAATGTCTTGAAAGCTTCTGGCTACATTAGGACAGACATGCAGCTTGCATTTGTGTCCTCTATTACCTTTCTGACCACATCAATGGTAATCTGTAATATTACCTTCCAAAAAGTAACTTGACATTAATTTAACCTACCCATGAATTTTGCTTTTGTCAAAAGACAGTGTTTAGTCCACCTTTAAATGGCCTCTCTTTAACCTTCAATAAACACGGCACCTGTTCCTTTCAATGTATGCACCTAACCATTTCCAAAAGTGGAAAGTATCAAGATAAAATTTAAAAAAATCATATTGACAAGGAATTTTAAAAAAAGAGTGGTTCTAATGATAGACTATAGAAGTCAACCCTAATGAAGAGATTCAGGGGCAGAATACAGAAAGTATTTTTAAAAACCCTGTTTGCAATAGTCTAATCACGATAATGCAATTCATTTTAGTCTGCATCAGCTTTATCTGCCGAGATGCATAACTTTGATGAAAATTAATTAGCTCTCACATACAGATGGCTCTCTTAATAGAACTTATGAAGACTGAGCCAAATATGTCCCCCTTCTCAATAGAATAAGGTGCACTTTTCACTTTACATAAATAGAGAAATCATCAGTTGACTTTTCTCATCTCTTGGGGAAAGGGTAGAGGGAGAAAAGAGAGAAGCTGTATTCTGTAGAGATGTAGATCTTGCTTTTACCGGGCCCTAATCATTTTGTTCCAGGCAGAATTTCATTGCAAATAATGTCAATATTACCTTTTTTACAAAGTGACATTTTACATTGGAAATAAATGTAAATCATAACCTTACTCTGTTGATACGACATCATCAAGATTTTAAGTCCAATCATCTAGTTTAGCTGGCTTGACAAAGATTCTTCTTACAGCCAAGCTCAAATCATTCATGATGCACCTTGCATGGATCAATACTTCTGCACTTGCATGGATCAGTACTATATGAAGGGGATCATGTGATGAACACAAGCACAGAAACAAGGCAGTATAAATGCCACAGCAAATTTAAAAAAA
Source organism: Terrapene triunguis (assembly GCF_002925995.2). Taxonomy (NCBI): domain Eukaryota; kingdom Metazoa; phylum Chordata; order Testudines; family Emydidae; genus Terrapene; species Terrapene triunguis. Next base: position 90,228,847 of record NW_020664409.1, read on the forward strand.
AAAAAAAAAAGTGGCACAGAAGCTGACACAGAGAGTGAAATATTTGACTTGGCCAACTCCTTATGGACAAGCTAATCCATTTCTAATACACAATTCTTGGAGAATGCACATCATTTTAAAGCCATGAGGACATGTTGCTTAATCCAATCCAAAAATTGCAGAACAAAAGCAGCTCGGTCTGACCTGAGAGTCATGTGAATATGAATTTAGATCTAGCGTAGGCCTAGTTTTAAAATCATTATAACAAATTTCTTCTTTAACTGGTATAACCTTGTGCAATGTTATCTTTCTCAGGTGCAGTTTCAGTTACAGCTAATAGAGGACTACCTGTTACAACATTTACATATATATGTTATATATTCACATGTAAGAAATACTACTGGCTACCTGTAGCCATAATTGCCTCAGGATGTGACCTTGTCAGATTTCATACATTGAACAGAGTCAGCTATGATCAGTATTTGAATGGGAGAAAAGCAAAACTCAGGATGCTACAGGAAGTGGTATTCAGTAGGTGGCACACTTTGCCATAAATCAGTACAGAATCAATGCTTCAGCATTGTACTAAGGGACAGCAATATGCTCTTGCAGGTCTTTCAGATAAGATAAAAAGTTAAAAGGTCTTAACCATTTATGGTAATTCACAGGGGTATTAGCCCCAATATCCTGACCACAATTCCAATTCAACAACTAGATTCAGCTGACCTAAATTTCCTCCTGCAATCTTAAATAACTATGATTATCTCCACGTCCTGTCTTAAACTATTGCGTAGCGTTGCTGTGCAATGTTAAACAGTTACTGCACTCTACCCCAGATAGAGTTGCACTTGCCACTGAAGTGGACTAGCAGGCATCCCTATACTTCTTAGTATAGGTGTGTTTTTATTAATATTAATGTGTACTATAAGATGCATGTTGTACACTCCTTAATGAAATTTACCTGCACAGACATTGTAAATAATACAAGCTCAAGTTCCAATGTAATTCAAGTTCCCAATAGTCAAACCTTTGACTGGTATTTTTTTTGTGTTTTAAGAATCTAACAAAACTTTAAACCATAGTGAATTCTGCAGAATTCAGCAAGGTGGCTAACAGACATGAAAAGTGTAGACTCTCTCAGATTAAACAAGCATATGCCAGAAATCTCTGAAGGCTATAGGCATTTTCTCTCTCTCTCTGTTTTATGAAGAAGACATCAGTTACTATCCACAATTTAAAGGAAATCCCAGTTCATGAGTCAAATGTGTAAACATTTTGATTTGAGCTACACAATCTGGATTTACACCAGGTTTTTACAGGTTATTCATACTAAAAAAAAAATGATCAATTTTCTATGCTCAGAAAGTGGACAAAATAAAAAGCCAAGAAGTATTTATGAAGCTCCACACCACTTCCTTACAGGGCTCTAAAATAAGCAGTAGGTGGATCATGTTCATATCAAAGAAAGCACAGAGCTTTCCTGGGTTTCAGCGTTAGCTAATTCATTTATTTCAAACTTTGTGGCTAATGGCTGCAAGAGAAATTGGCAGCCAGTTGGAAATTTTGGTCAGCATGAATATCATTGTAACTTCTTCATTACCCTCTGCCAGGATTATTTTTCTCCCAGACTGTATTTCACTATCCACTGCAAACTCTTCCAGCCTTTGGCAGTTCCTGATGCAGCTCTAGATTGTACTAACTCAGCCATATAAAGTTGCTCTGTTTTTTAAAAAGTTCTGTTACATGGAAACAGACTATGCAGTTTTTGCATGGGAATATTTGCTCTGGAGCACACACAGCAGTGGTCAGCATTTAAATTAACTATTTCAAATTGACTAATTAGTATTGCCATTCTAGAGGTAATTCCTGAAAGTGATTTTTCAGCAGCTACATATATAAGCTACATAATTGCAAGGGATATTTGGGGAGAAGAGTAATACAGTACCCACCTAAACCACCTGGTTAAACTTGCCCATAGTGGCAGTATGCAAAGCACCAAAAGAAGAAAGGTAATCAAAGTGTTACACAGAGTATACAGAAATTGTCCCTAGCCACTGGCAAGAGTTATCAACATGGGAAAAAATACCACGGGACCTTAGAATCTGTGGGGTTTTCCTCCTTTACCCATTTGTATCATCTAGAGAAATAAGATTGTGCGCTATCTTACTACACCCCAATCTCTACAGATCACAGACTCAGTCCTATCACTGGACAAATGCTCTTTGAGAAAGACAAGACTGGGTGCACGCACACACACACACACACAATCACTGCACACACACTCTACAAGTCATCAGCTCTCTTTGAGCTTTGTCCTAGGTGGTTAACTTCAGGGCTAGGAAGGAAGAGGACGTTTACCCTGAAGAGACAAAATGATGAATGAATAGTGGAGCCAGATACCAGAGTAGCCTCTAGCAGCATCTTTGTTGCAAAGCCAAAGAGTGCGCACACAGGTCGTCAGCTCCTGGTCTAGCTAAACCCAGGAGAACCTACAGGACTTTGCATCCCATTGGAAATATTTTCCACAATGAGGTGCTTCCACCCCTATGCCCCGGTATATCTAAGTAACTTACTAACAGCTGGAAAGAATTTAAAGGGCAGGAAAAGAAAAATCATGGCTTTCCTGTGGCCTGAAAGTATGTAGCACATTTAAAAATGCAGATAGCTGACAGCTGCCTAGAACACGAGAGGCCAGAGAAAGCTGGCCTAACCTTAGGCAGGCAAACACAGAAGGGGCACTGGTCACTTACTTTTCATATTCGGTGTTGTCTCTATCGCAACGCGAATCCTTGTGCTTTTGCCAGTCTTTGCCATGCTTGCAGGTGGTCAAGAGGACAACATCCTCCCCGTTGTGGACGTGATATAAGGCATTCCTGGTGTCTGACCCTATCCCTGTCAGGTACCTTTTCCCCTTGAATACCAACATGTACTTCCTGAGAGGAGGGATGGTGTTAAACCTTAGAAATCCCTTCTCCCCTCCTGTCCTAGGATGATCCTTAGAAAAGAGCGGAATAGAAACATCGAAATTCGGTCTGAAGTTTTCAGTACTGATGCTAGCTTTAGCCAGCATCGCCTGGCCAATATCAAACCCTACGTCTTCAGTGTAATCGGGCCAGGTGCCGGAATATAAATTAAAAATTAAATGATTTCTACCATTGTTCCACAAGTGGAGGCTTTGCACTTTCGATCGCAGGTTGTGCACATACTGGGGTGACAACTGGTCTCTGTCTAAGGTATCCAAGCTCAGAACAAACAGGCAAGCTTGGCTCGGATCGGAAGTGTAAAACCTGGATCCCTCGATGGCTGCTAGAATGTTTTGGTAACTTTCGGCGATTTTCTCCCCTTTCTGCTGCGGGTACACGTAGACTTTGAAGCCGTTTTTCTTGCAAAGGGTGAAATCGAAGCAGGACTCCATGCGGCACTTCTTGCCTTTGTAGACGCTGGAATTGGCGTCTCTCTTCTGCCTAGGGGAAATGTGCACATTGTAATCCTCGTTTTCCAATTGATCCCAAGGAATGAAGGGGCGCAAAGCGTCCGGGAATCGGGGCCAATAGTGATCCGGGCTGGTGTGGTGCAAGCCATTCCTGCTACTGTGCTCCTCTCTCCTGCTTTGGTTTCTCGCTGCCCTGAACTGCAAGCCTCCGAAGTAAAACAAAAGGACGAGACAAGTGCCAGCTGAGAGCAGGATGAAATAGCGTTTTTTGGCCTGCATGTGTCCTATCTGGGTCAAGATGATTGTAAATAAACACAAGGATCACCCAAGTTTGCCAATCAACACTTTCAGCTCCAGTCCGCCATCTTCCCGCCTGCAAAGACTTCAAACTCTCTTCTACCACCTTCTCTTTATTCCTTTCCCAAAGCCTTGGACTGATGCAGCGCATGTGGGCGATTTCTTTAACTTTCTCCCCTTCTGTCTTTCATCTTTGGCTCGCACAATAGAGAGAGAGAGAGAAACAGCGAAGGCGAATAATTCACGCCCAGCCCGGGCTTGGAAAGCAAAGGGCTGGGAATTCTCTTGCATGCACCCACAGACACAGACACACACAAATGAAATAAGCACCAAATCCAGCTCCCTTCACCCCTCAATCAGTTGCAAGGCGGAGTGTATTTCCCCTCCCCCACTCTTTCTCTCTCTCTCTAGTGTTGCAAACGATCAAGGTACAGCAGCAACTTCAACTCATCCAAAACACTCCCGCAATAACCAAGCCCCCCGGTTCCAGAGCAAGTCAGCAACAGCTCACAGCCAGCGCCGGTTCACACAGCTATCATCATCACATCTTCCAGCTTGAGCGCCGTAACCTTACAAATCCCTGCATTTCTCTTTATTCTCTTCTGCAGAGGAGCTCCTAGACTCTGGTGCTGTTTACCCCTCTCTCCGCGATCTCTGTGAATGGCCCCCGGGATGGAACCAGCCGAAGCAGCGAAGATCCTCCTCCTTCTTCCTCCTCCTCCTCCTCCTTGCCCCCGCCCCCCAGTTAGTCAATGAGGTGCGAGCTGCCGAAGCACGGAGGAGGCTGCCTGCCCCGGTTCGAACGTCGCCGATCGCAGAGTTCGATCTCCGAACGTTACCCGGTTCTGAACGTTGCACTTACACATTCCATTCCCCGACACCACAGCGCTGACCTCATCCATCCACGCAGCCCGCTCCCCCATTGGCTGAGCGTCACGTCCGGGGTGGGCGGTGCTTCCGCTGCACCCATTCATAACCCCCCAGCCGGAGGATACAGTGTTGCAGTAGTATATTAAATGGAAACGCTTTGGGGACGGGGTGAGTGAGAGAGAGTGTTGCTGGGGAGGGGGGTTCCCCTCAAGGGGATGCCTGTTTAAGAGATCGCCCACAAAGCAGAGCAGCTTGCAGCATCTTTGGGGCACAGTCGCCCCTCCTGCCCTTTCCCTGGCACAGCACTGATGAGCGACGGTCTAGGAGGGTCTCTCTAGTTTTATGTTAAGCAGCGTCCTTGGATGGGAGACTGAAATCTGATTGCAACAACATACAAGTACTTTTCAGTGTCCCCAGCCCCAAGTACAGGCAGTAACAAGACTGGCTGCAGCCCACAGGCCGGAGAGGCAGTTGTCTAGGATGGCAGTCATAGGTGCTGAAACTAGGGGTGCTGCTGCACCCCCTGGCTTGAAGTGATTTCCATCATATACAGGGTTTACAGATTGGTTCAATGGCTCTCAGCACCCCCACTATACACACTGTTCCAGCACCCCTGGCGGCAATATTCAATCTTTAGTGATTGTTTATGGTGGGAGTGTCTGTTGGGGGACAGACGCTTTCCAGTTCGCCTAAGGCTAGGAGCTGAGCCAAGGGAGGGTATATCTGAAACAATGCATGACAGTGTTAAGGGCGAGCCACCTTTGCGGGAGAAATCCTCAAGGCTATGTCTGCTGAGCAGCACAGGAGGGATCTTATCAGCAGCAGCTGGCTCAAGATCCTCTCTGGCAGGCTCATTAAGCCAAGGAAGAGAGCGCGCCTACCCTTTCATCTTTTAACAGCCCGTCACAAATCCATGCTAACTGCAAGCCAGTAATGCAGGAGCTGAGCCAAACACATACAAGAGAAAGTTCCCCCTGAGTAGGAGAGGACCTATTGCTACAGAGGGAAAGGGAGCAGAGGTCTGGGGAGTGCTGGTGCCAAGGCGAGGAAGAGAGAGTTGCTCAGGTTAATCTGGAATCACGATTTCAATTGGAAAACTGAGGAAAGGGAGAATATCTTTCCCCTTTCAGATGGACTGGTTTATATGTCTCTACTACTGCCCTCTACTGGATGGAATACTGTATTACCGCACATGTATCTCTTCCCTCTGGTTAGTGTTTGTTCCTACAGCTAAAATGGAAAGAGCTCCTGCACTTTGAATCTCAAAGCCATGAATTATAATTCCATCTGGTACAAATATGATGTTATCTATTGATCTTAACGCATTTAAGATGTGTTCTTGTAATTAAAGCAGGGGATTGTTAGTCAGCATGACTGGGATCCTGTTCTCTGTGTGGCCTCAAGCCACTCATATGCTGGATTTACACCTTACGCGTGCCCCTAGGCACAGCATCTTCAGTTCTCTCCCCGTCCCCCCACCTACAGCTGACCTTTGTGTTTTCCATAAAAAATGAAACTTTTAACCCACTTTTAACTTTTAGGTGCCGTTAGAACGCCAGGGCCCCTAGGCACATGCCTACTGTGCCTAATTCGAAATATGGCCCTGGCCCATCCCTGTGCCTCAATTTCCCCATTTTCAAATGATGCATAACCTGTTTACCCCACAGGGATTATTACTACAAAATGCATGTACATAGTGTACAGGACACTTTACAAAGAAAGAATAACACAACTTGTCCTGAAGCCCCTATCTTAATTTTTAAATAAAGTGTTTTGAAATTTCCAGGTGAAACATAGTAAGTGCAAAATATTGTTATATTGCTCAGTGACTGTCAGACATAACTGGCAAATATTTAAGAAGAATTCCATTAGACAACTACATACCTTTAAAAATCTGGCCTTAAGCAACTTCCCTGTGGATTCACTGTTATAACTAGGAGCCCAATTCATTGATCAGAATGGTGTGCTTTACACCTACTTTGCACTGTGTAAGTGACTACACAAATGCAGAGCCATGGTGAATCAGGCCCCAGGAATGCAATCAAGAGTCCTGATTTCCACTCCCTTTCTGTAACTATTAGAGGGTCCTTTTCCCCTCCCTCATCCCTCATTGAGGGCTTGTCTACACTGGCACTTTACAGCACTGCAACTTTCTCACTCAAAGGTGTGAAAAAACACCCCCCTGAGCACTGTAAGTCTCAGTGCAGTAAAGTGCCAGTGTAGACAGTGCACCAGTGCTGGAAACCAAGCTCCCAGTGCTGGTAGTTACTCCCCTCATAGAGGTGGTTGTTTTATAGCGCTGGGAGAGTACTTTAACATTGATAGTGAAGACATGCCCTGAGCCTGAGTCTGCCATTCATGCTTCTAGAGGTACCTCAACAATCCAAATCTGAGACTGTAATGAAACACATACCCCAGCAAGCGTTGCATGGCTTGAGTTTCACTGGGAATACACTGCACAGCTCTCCACCTGAATGCAGCATTCACTTTCCCTCCCTCACATGGATGCAATATAGTCTGTGAGAGGCCTGTAACTGAGAAGAAAAGGGAAATTTAAAACAAAGTGTGCATTCACAAAGATGAAAGATCCTGCCACTACTAAAGAGGATAGTTGAGGGCCTGCCAGACCTATGATCATGAAGAGCTCATCGGTGACAGTCAAACTGATTTGGGCAGGAAGCTGTTCTGAGGAGTCGACTGCCTATAGTCTGAGCCAAAAGAAGACGATTCCTTTCCAAAATCAATTAGATTTTGGGGAGGACTGCTAGAGGAAAAGGGACAGGGTCTGATGTAGAAGCTAAGTGCTGCAACTCTACTGAAGAAAGAATGTAGAATAGTAAGAGAGAAAGGATTCCACAGGCAAAGGAAGTAGCATTTGTGACCAGCATAGCGGTGGGGCTGGAAAGCAGAATTCTGGTTGAGCACCTGATAACACAGGAGTAAGATTAGACTAAATAGTAAATCTGTCATGAAACCCTCCAATCATCCCCTGAAAAGAGGTCAGCTGCTTAGAAAGATGAACCAAAGCTGTTGATAGCAGCTCCTTCTGTCAAGAGTATGAAGAATCCCATTAGTATCTGCATATTCAGTCTCCAGTGACCAATTTAAGACAGAAAGGGAAGCCAAGTGCCCATGAGTCTTGCCATTTGTGCCAAGGGCAGTAGCTGTTAAAACTAGGTTTTGAGGATCAGGTACTAGTAAGTCCAAGAAGGAAATTCTGCTCATGATAGAGAATAATTGAGAGGAAAGGGACATGATCGGACCTGAAGCAAAACTGTATTGCATTTGAAGTACTGAGGCCATCACAAGGATCACAGTAGTACCAATAAATGATGAAACCTAAACAGGATTAGACCTAGGCAAAGATAATTGTGACATCACTTTGAAACCTGTACTAATTACCCTACATATCACTGCAATTGACCCTTACAGTTATTGCTTATTATTTGTATTGTGATAGCCCCCAAAAGTCCCAGTCAGATCTGGGCTCCATTGTGCTAGGGACAGTAGGAAGACATGTCTGTGCCCCTAAAAGCTGTCTAAGATATTGCTAAGACATTGCTATCATTCACATTTTGAAGGCAATCTTTGTAAGTCAGACAACACCTTGAGTTCACTGCTGCTTTCTGAAGCAGCACCAGAATGAAATTAATGAGACTCTAGTCAATTTCATCATTAATATTCAGAACCCTGTGGGCAACAGTGAAACTGACAAAAATCATGTAAAGTTCACTCAGCTGCTGCATGGGAACCACCTGCAGCCTATGCAGGCCCTGGAGGGAGAGGAACCTGGTAATGGGAACCGAATAGTAGTAAAGTAGTAGATATGCTTGCCCCTAGCAGCAGGTAGGAGGCTTGGGAAGGACAGAGTAGCTGACCCCCTCCACCACATAGGTCACTCTGCACACCCACAGCGAGAAAGCCAGGAAGGGAGTAAGCTTTTAAAATGTTAGATTCCTACCTGCCAGAGACTGATGTTTGAAAGACAGAACCCCCAGCAGGCTTCGGATGCTGTTTGTTAATAAGGGTCTGCCAGCTTGAGGGTGAGCCTTTCAAGCTGGTCCTTACTGACTGGACTCTTTCAAATCTTTTACATCTTCATCTGGCTGGCAGTTGTCTGGGAAACTTTCCAAGCCCTTAGATAAAAGGACAGGGCTGGGAATCAGGGTTTTATTTCCAGCTTTGCCACAGATCACATGTGTGCTATGAGGCAAGTCACTTAGGGCCAGATTTTTAAAGGTATTTAGGCACCTCAAGATGCAGTGAGGCACCTCATGGGATTGTCAAAAGTGCCTAGGGCCCACATCCTCAAAAATGTTTAGGCACCTAACTTGCATTGGTTTCAAGGGAAGTTAGAAGCCTAAATACCTTTGAAGATCTGGGCCTCAGTGTCCAACTGCCACTGACTTAGGCATCTTTAAAAATCTGGGTTTTAGAATCTGATTTTCAGACCTGATCAGCTCCATTTGTAGTTTATAGGAGCTGTGGATGCTCAGCACTGATGAGAACCAGGACATTAACTTCTCTGGGCCTCAGTGTTTCAATCTGTAAAATGGGGGTGATACTTCCCTACCTAATAGAATATTGTCAGATTTGATTTGTACATGTTGTGATGTGTTTTGAGATCCTAGGATAACAGGCACCAAATAAATGCAAAATGATGTGTTCAAATTCTTGGAAAGATTGCAAGTGAATAGCTCACATGAAGCTAAACATCCCACTTGCCACCTAGTCCTGCCACAACTTATGCCACAAAAACACAATTGCTAACTGGAGATGCCAGAAGATTTAGGCTAACATTTTCAAAGTCAGGTACTAAAGTTACACTCTTCAATCCATATTTAGGGACCTGAATAAAAGTGGCTTGATTTTTACTTTGATTTATGTGTCTTAATATAGACTGAAGCACAAATCTTGGGCTGAAAATACTAACTTTTGAGAGCCATGTTAGTGATATTGACTGCCTTGTGAGTCTCACCTACTTCTCAGTGAGGTAGCACATATTTTAGGGTTAAACTGTAGTAATTTTTTAAGTCCAAGGGGGGAAAATGGAAAAGTCTGACTGATGAAGTGCTTAATTCTGCTGGATTCCACCTTCAAATAGCTTTTTGCCTGAAGTTGTTATTGCTTACCATTAAAAAAAAAGAAAAGACAAAGCATACTTTCAAATGCGAATTTATGGAATGAGAACATGCCATAAAAAATTATTCTCCGGCTTGGAGCAAATTAAAGTGGTCTCTCCTCTACAAATTAATGCAATTAATACTAAAGCCATGGCTGTTTATCATGTCTTGATAATATCACATGGGAATGAAAATATTGGCTCTTTTATCCCTTTAAATAGCTGAGATGAAATGTTTGTGCTTCAGTGTTACAACAGCTGTTTCTCATGTCCTCATACATAATTGGTTGGTTTAGAGGCTATTTAATTGTAAGGAAATTATTTGGGTTTTGTATTGGTTTACTTTTAGGGTAAAATGCAAATGTTCTCCTAATAATAAGGTGACGCTTTCAAGGGGAATAATAGTTTAGAAGTCTGTTTTACTGTCACACTGGACAGAGAATGAAATTAGAGGCTTTAAATATTAAGCTCTCAGTTTTACATTACACTCCATGTGGGTGAGCCCTGATGTCAGTATCAGGAGGTAGCCGTGTTAGTCTGTATCTACAAAAACAACAAGGAGTCTGGTGGCACCTTAAAGACTAACTTTGCTTGGATACAGAGATCAATCTGCATGAAGCTCAGTGCGGAACCAGTGTGCCAACATTTTTGTTGTTGTGAATCAGGCTGTGTTTTCAATCCAGGCACCAGACCCAGTCCTACTCCTTTTGAATTCAGCAGGAGCTTTGGCCTAGATCAACAAAGGTATTTTAGTTGCATACCTCCCATTTATTTCAATGGGGGTTAGGCACCTAAATACCTTTGAGGATCTGAGTTTTTTCCATTAACGTTAATGGGAGTCGGAGCCAGCGTTAATGATCTCCTCAGGAATGGCATACTGCGTCTCCCTCGTGTGGCGTGGTCTCTTTGCAAGCTATCCCGCTATTCACTGGGGCATCTGCAACAGCCGTGACTCACTCCATTGGAGAAGATGCTCTTACTCTAGTGATACCCCTGAGGGCTCAGACAATGTTACCCACAATCTACGTATTGGATCTTCTTCCCCTGGAGGAGTATAACGACTCAATCCAGATTTACTCCCTGGCTGACTGAGCTATTTTCAAAGTGGGTGCAGTACTATGTAAATAGCTTATCTGGGGGTGGGAGGAGAAACTGCTCTGATTCTGTAATCGGAAATCGAAACTAGACAAGCACTTTCCTTCACTGCACACATGAACTGGCAGCCCATGCCAGCCACCTGACCTTTCTGGGCCTGATTCTCCTCTCATGCTGGTGTAAGTTACTAAAGTCAATGGAGTTATACCAGTGTAAATAACAGGATCGGGGCTCCTCTTTCTTCAGCCCAAAGAGACATTTGCAGCTGAACCCTGAGGCAGGATCACACTGCTTTTCAGTGAGGGTGTGCTCATAGGCTTTGCTGCCACACCTCTTCAGTAACCTCTCCTCACTTTAGGACTGTGATGGGGGCTGTATAAGAAGTCAGCCAATAGATTATATTGAAGTTCTCATTTTAATCTAATCTCTCTAGGGCCATTTAGGAGCCTGGACCTGTAGTTAAACCGTTACCGGTAACCAGAATCTGATCTAGGCCACCTAAACTGGATTTAATAAGTATATAGGACCAAAAACTCCCTTCTGTTCTTTTAGAAGGAGAAAGTCTTAGTATTTTAAGAGCCACTGGATCACTTGATTTCTTCAGCCCCAGGACAATCCACCCCTACCCGTGATAAAGCGTGGGACTAGATCAGGTTCTTGAAACCGTTGTGGCTCTGCCAATGAGCAGACCTCAGTGTGTTTTACAGGGAGGGGCCCCACTGAGAGCACCTGGGGTGATATGTAATACTTCTGCAGCAGGAGTGTGCAAATTTGTCTGCATATCCAAACACCTCAGGGGCACTGTAAATGCTTGCAAAGGTTTGGGCTGCAGCAAGGCTCTTGATGAGTCACCTCTAGGTGAGGATGTGCATGCCCTCCATAAAGCACCTTTCTTGACACAAAAATGGGTGGCAATCTGATTAACCTATGAGTCACAAATTGGCTAAGTCCTTATTTTTCCCAGTCCCCACCTGTTCAAATAACTACTACAGGAAAGCACACAGAAGGCAGTTACTCTAAAGCAACTTTTCTAGACCTTTTTGTAAAGCTAGCTGTGGCCCTGTCTACTCACACAAGTTGTACTGATCAGTTTTTAAACTTGTCCAAAGCCCGATATAGACACTCCTATGTCAGTTTAAGAAGGGCTTATTTAGCTTCTTCCTAGTCGCTTTAAGTTAAATCCACTAGCCAGGTTTAAATTGGTTTAAGAGAATGCCCACATGGCCCTTTGCACCAGTTTTAAATCATATCTTTAGTTAAACCAGTGCAACTACGTGAGCAGACAAGCCCTTAGGAAGAATCTACATTCCACCTACAAAAGCAATAAGATTCAGTCAAGAAGAGGAATTCTTGTGTTAAGGCTCATCAAAAGGGATGATCTTACTCCATTCACCAAACCAAGTGGGTCTAAACATTGCACTTAAATGTTAAATAGTTCTGAGGTCCACTGTAGTTCTCATCTGCACATCCTTAGATGCTAGGGAAGGACAGAGGTAAAATCCCACCCTTGTTCTGACACACACCCCCTCCCCTTGTTAGTACTTATTGGTATATTTAGAGTATTTTGAACCTTTGCCTTCTACCTTATGGGGGAAAAAAGTCACCCTTCTCCATTCAACTCCTGAGTCATCAAGATTATTGCAGGGGGCAGAGTTTACACCGAAACACACTAGCCCATGGAACTACAATGGTCTCGTCTTGTTCTTTTCTCTACAGCAAGGTTGGAATTGTAGCTACTGGAGTGCATTGGTCTAATTCAGGAGCAGCAGGAAGCTTCCATGACAGCATGCAGGGGACACACAAATTGCCATGGTAGCCAAAAGCAGTATTTCCACAGTGCAAGCACCTTTAGACAGGCTCTCTGCAGGTGTGTTCATTTCACTCACAGCAAATACAGCACTAATGTAATACAGCACATTAACATACTTTTAAATGCAAATTTATTTTTCAAATCAAATTAAGACATAAGGAAATATAGTGAATACCAATACAGTAATACATCCTAAAGGAATAAACCCCCAGGGCATCGAAAGGTACAGGTACAGGACAGTAGCAAAGATAAAAAAAATGCTAGATCTACTGATGATATTCTGCAATATGGAATACTTAGGTATGGAGCCCAGTTTCTAGTTCAATATATGAGCAGTGACTGGGAACATGTATCAAGCATCTCCCAACAGCAGCTGCTACTTATTAAGAAGCATCTTGGACAACACTCCATTCACTGATTTTCTCTTCCTCTAGAGAGGGAATGGCCACAGCTGGGCTGGATGGAGTAGGGAAAATGAGTTGAATTCTCAGAGCTTAATCAGGGAGATGAAGAATCTTAGGGTGGGGCACATTTTGATCTGCCAGTTCAGACTGGAAACAAGGCATGCATTTTTAACAGTGAGAGTAATTAACCACTGGAACAATTTACTAAGGGTTGTGATGGATTCTGCATCACTGACCATTTAAAAATCAACGCTGGATGATTTTCTAAGGCTATGGCTACACTGGCGCTTTACAGCGTTGCAACTTTCTCACTCAGGGGTGTGAAAAAACACCCCCCTGAGCGCAGCAAGTTACAGCGCTGTAAAGCGCCAGTGTAAACAGTGCCCCAGTGCCCCAGCTAATCCCGTCGGGGAGGTGTAGTACCTGCAGTGCTGGGAGAGCTCTCTCCCAGCGCTGGCGCCACGACCACACTCGCACTTTGGAGTTTCGAGTGTAGCCATGCCCTAAAAGATCTGCCCTAGGATTTATATTGGGGACATTCTATGGCCTGTGTTATACAGGAGGTCAGTCTAGATCAGTGATTCCCAAACTTGGGACGCCGCTTGTTTAGGGAAAGCCCCTGGCAGGCCGGGCCGGTTTGTTTATCTGCCGCGTCCACAGGTCTGGCCGATCGCGGCTCCCACTGGCCGCGGTTCGCTGCTCCAGGCCAATGGGAGCTGCTGGAAGCGGTGGCCAGTATGTCTCTCAGCCCGCGCCGCAGAGCCCTCCTGGCAGGCGGCGGGGCTGCGCGGCAGCGTCCCGCTGAAGCCCTGGCCGCCCCCCTTCTTTCTCTCTTCCCCCTGCTCCCTCCCCCTCCCCCCGCTAGCCGGGGCACATCTGCAGCGCAGGGAATCCCCCTGGACCCTGGCTCCGGCCGCGCCACAGGTTTTTTTTTTGCTTGGGGTGGCCAAAAAGCCAGAGCCGGTCCTGCCTGCAGACATAGTTTCTGCTGCTCGCGGAGGTGGTTTTATTATGCTGAGAGGAGAGCTGTCTCCAATTGGCATAGAGCATCTTCACCAGATGTGCTGAATTGGTGTGACACTGTACATGTAGACATGCCCTGAGAAAAGGGCTGGAAATGCAGAACTATTGAGTTCTAAACCCTGCTTTGCTACTGACTCCTGTGTGACCATAAGCAAATCACTTAGGTCCAATTTTCAAAAGGTCCCACCAATTTTGAAACACTTAGGCCCAGCTTCTCAAAGGGACTTATATGTCTAAGTCCCACATTTACATACCACTGTGATTCACAAAACACTTGTTCAGCTGCCGCCTAATACTGTAGGCACCTACATTTTTTCTGTAAAAGTTTCCTAGACACCCAAGGTTTCTGCCTCTTGGCAGGTGCCCAGATATCTATCTCAGACATAAGCAAAGCGTGAACCTTGAACTAGGTGAAGCCTCACCTATGTTGCCTGCAGGGCCTGAGCTGGTAGGCATGCTCAGAGCAAGCTTAACTCCACACAAAATAACCAGGGAAGGAAGGAGGCCTTCCTTATAACTTTTCACCTAGTAGTTAGGCTACTCACCTGGGATACGGAGGATCCCAGTTAATTCCTCTCTCTGCTTCTATAAGGAGAAGCAATTTGAACAAGGGGTTCCCACCTCTCAGGTGAGTCCCCTAACCAGTCAGCCATGGGATGTTCTGAAGTGGGACTCCCTCAATGTCTCCTATTGAAGCTCTTCTACTTTGTACTAAATAGTTGACTATGCATTGGTCCAGAGAGAGAGGAAGGATAATTCCATGGCCCAGGGTACTCACCTTAGGCACCTATGGCTTAGGACAAATCCCTCGTGTCAGCATCTACTATTGGCTAGCTTAGGCAGCTCTCCCCACAGTGTGCTGGCTTTTTTGCAGGTGCCTACCTCTTCCCATGCACTTATAGGGAGCCTAACCACCTAATTCGGGCTCCGTGGATTCTAGTGATTATCAAAGCACCTGAAAGATAGCAACAAAATCCTTTGGAAATATTTGGACTTAACGCCTCTGTGCCTCAGTTTCCCATCTGTAACATATAGTGACAAACAAAAACGACATCTTGTGACTGTTAAAGCTGCATCAAGACACATCCCATTAACCCAATGCCTTAAGAAAATGGAAATAAGAAGTTGTGGGGAAAGATCTGTGCATTCCTTTCCTCCTTCCTGTCTCCTACAATGTGGTCAATAGTGTACTCCAAAGGGCTGTCACTTCTAATGCCAACTGATACCCAAAAACAACGCATACCCCTGATTTCATCAAACTTGCATCTAATACAAAACCTTAACAGTGGTTTTATATCAATTATATCAGCACATCAGATCATCACATTCCATGCAGTTAGGAAGTTATTTTGCCTTAACATGGCCAAGGTCACTGCTAAGGGTTGAAAGCTTCTTGTTACAGGGAGCTCTGTAACACAATCCTACCTATAGAGCAGCTACTACCGCACTATAACAAAATATATAGAGATCCCACACTATGAAAGTAGCCCAGGGGTCAGCAACCTTTCAGAAGTGGTGTGCCGAGTCTTCATTTATTCACTCTAATTTAAGGTTTCACGTGCCAGTCATACATTTCAACATTTTTAGAAGGTCTCTTTCTATAAGTCTATAATATATAACTAAACTATTGTTGTATATAAAGTAAATAAGGTTTTTAAAATGTTTAAGCTTCATTTAAAATTAAATTAAAATGCAGAGCCCCTCGGACCAGTGGCCATGACCCAGGCAGTGTGAGTGCCACTGAAAATCAGCTCACGTGCCACAGGTTGCCTACCCGTGTAGTAGCCACTGGGATCAATGGATACTGACCCCTGCCTTGTGACTTTTCTACCCTCAAACCCTGTCAGAAAATAAAAACCAGTCTTTTCCCAGCACCATTGGGGGGTCACATATGTACAGTCCTGCCAGCCTCAATGAGTCAAAAATAGACTGTCCCTCCCTGCCCCCAAAATCACAAGATTATCTTTAAAATCATGGGTTTGAGGGTAGAAAAATCATATTTGGTTCTTTTTATTTACCTTTGGTTTTTGAGCCTCTTGGCTTCTTCACATTTACAGGCTTTTCTCTGCAATCGTGAAGGCCAGAAATGACCTCATCCTTAAAAATCACACGATTCCCACACTCAGCCTTTGCATTTCTCCCCTCCCCCTGGGTATCATTAGCATTACACACCCTGGGCTGAATCCTGGGATGGCCCAGAGCCACGCTTGGCACAGCTGAATGGGGACAATTATATCAATTCACCACCGCCACCCCTGAGCGAGTAGCACCATTTTTAATGGCCCATTAGGGGCTGTTACACTGGCAGGGATCACCACAGCTCGGCATGCCCTACTAATGCCCTTTTCCACCCCATGTCCCCATGCTCAAGGGACTGGGCAGGGGTGGAACAAACGGGTTCCATACCACTGACAGATTCCTTTATGCCAGGGGTTCCCCAGCTGGCTCTTTATGCCACCATCAGGGCCCTTTTATACTGCCATAACAGCAGCTCAGAGAGGCCATATTGCAGGGCAGGACCTAGCCCAGCCCACCATGTGTAGTGCTATTAGTGATCTCTACAATGTCCCTAGGAATAAAGAATGGGAACACCTAATTAGGAATGTGCACCCCGGGGTTAATCCAGCAGGCTGCAGCCTGAGTAAAAGCTTTGCATCAAAGAGCAGCGTTTCCTTAACCAAATTCCTGTGAAAAGAATCACGGTATGAGGCCTCCATATTTTTCCCCTCATCTATTTCCCATGTGCTTATCATCTTCTCTTGGCACATTTACAAAATATGAGCCTATTCCAATGACAGAATCCATTTACATCAGCTGCAAAACTGACTCAGTGTTAATTTTTGTAAAGGACTCAATACACCAGATACACAATAGGGGTCTCTTTCTCCTCCACTTCCCCAATCCAAAGAAAAGAAACTGAGCCCCTTTAAATACCCCCTCAGGAGAATGCCTCTGTAAACAGACGGTCGGTCCCTACAGCATACTCCAGGTCTGTGGCACCAGAGGGGAATGAGTTCTAAGGCATTTAAGCTGCTGAGAAAGAGGCTGCATCTCGCTCATTCTAAAGCAGCCAGGCTCCAGACAATGGCTCCAAACCAGCACCTGGATTTCCTCCTGGAAATGAACTGGAAGCCAGTGCAGACTTAAGAGCATAGGTCTCATGTGCTCCCTCTGAGAAACACCAATAAGTAAATGGAAAGCCACATTCTGCGCTTGCTGAAATTTCGGAGTGATGTTTAAGTGTAACTCTAAGTAGAGCACATTGCAGGAGAATGGTCACAACTTCCCTGTTGGTCACACAAAAAATTGTACCATTGGCTTCCACTGCTACTTCACCAGCAGAATGCCTGTAGTTCATACTTTATTAACAAAGGTCTAGGGAAACCCCTTATTCCAGGCCGTGCACATCAACAACCTCATTCCTGGATGTTTCCCACACTTGACTGGCGTCCTCTCTCTTGTTTGGACTGAGAGGCAAGGGGCCAGTCCTCATCCAGACTCTGGTCTGAGCTCTCACTGTACAGATCAGAAAAAGAGATGTAGAGCCATATGTCAGGAGCATGCTGACAGGCCAAGCCTCCTTGCATACATAGAAACAATTGTACCCATACAAGGAAACAGTTGGGCCTACAGGGCAATAACTCAACCCTGCTCTCTAGCTCTTCTCAGAGAGAGAAGAACAGAGCCATTCAAGCACCAATTATTTTGTCCCAGATCCTAAAAGGTATTCAGGTTCCTAATTTCCACTGATTTGAGGACTTAGGCCTTTGTCCCAACTAGCATCCCCAGCTATTTCCATAGGGGTCAACAGTATCAAAGTCATCCAATAGATCAAAGAGAGTCAGCATGGACACTTTGTCTATTGCCAAGAGGAGATCATTGGTCAGTAAAACAAGGGCTGTCCTAGGCATGTCTGAAAACCAGATTGAAAGGGCTCCAGGAACCTGGAGGGCTTCAGGTAATACCAAAATAACAGAAGTCTCTAGTTTCCAATGAGAGCTGCCCATGGTATCTGGAAAGTTCAATCCTATATAAATTATTATGGTTATTTACTCTCTATGCTACAGTAGTGTTCATAGGCCCTGGTCAGGAGCAGGATCTTATTATTCTGGATGTTGGTTGAACGTAAGTGTAAATATAGTCGCTGCCTCTAAGAATTATGCTTTTCTTTTTAAAAGCAAGACAAAAAGATTTGAATGATTACAGATGTATTGTTTACTGTAACTTGAAAAGAGCTTGACTGATTCATATGTGAGTATGTGAGGGTAGACAGCGGGAAGAGGGTGACACTTTGGCCACATTGACATCTAAGGGGAGTTTTACAATTGACTTCAATGGGATCAGAACTTCATCCTGAGAGGATAAACATGACATGTGGGCAGACAAGGTCTACACCAAGCTTCAATCCACTGTGACTATTAATCCCATTAAAATTGGGGTTCACAATGGAAACACTGGCAGCCTTTTATGGATTTAGGACTCAATCCCGTTCACATGAAAGTCAATGGGAGCATGGGTGCTGGAACGGTGGTGGCCAGGGGTCGAAGGCTCCATCACTTTTCCCACTTTTCACTGGCTGTAAGGGCAAGCGACACGGGGGGAGGGGGCAGAAAGGAGCGAGCGGGGGGCAGGGTCTTGGGGGAAGAGGTGGTGCAGAAACGGGGCCTTGGGGAGAAGGGGCTGCGTGGGGGTGAGGCCTCGGGGGGAATGGGCGGCACAGAGGCAGGGCTTCGGGGGAAGGAGCAGGGCCATGGTTTGGGCCAAGTGGCCCCCTCACTTTTAGGGAGCTTCTGTCACTCCTGGATGGGAGTTTTTCTAGTGGTTGCATTAGCAGTAGGATTATAACCCATGGCCTGACCCTGGTCACATTGAAGTCAATGGTACAATGTAATTCACAGGGTGAAATCTCAGCCCTGTTGACTTCAGTGACAAAACTCCCATCCCTTGACTTCAGCAGGGCCAGGATTTACCACCCAATGTCGTCAACTGAAGCAGGATCAGTCTGATAGTCAAGCTGAAATGTAACCTTGTGTAGCTTCTTTGCTCTTTATTGAGAGTTGGAACTCTCAACTTCATCAAGTTTGCTTCCTATAACCAACGGCAGCCATTTTAGTTTAAGTTTCTGCTATGAATAGTTTCTTTTTTCCTAACTTCATCTGATATTTATTGCTTCAAATGACAGCTAGAAAGCCATTGCCTAGCGACTGGCATATTGCTCTCTTGTGGTCTAGTTACGCACAGTGATTGAATATTGTTATCTGTTCACGCATCTGTCCTGGTCAAAAAGGAGTGCATTAATTTCCAGGAAGATAGTTGTATTTATGGTTCCTTATTTATTAAACATCTAAAAAACTCATGTTAATAAAGTTAAATAATGAATTTTATATCAGTTTGTTTGTTCCCTTTCTGGAATGATATGTCACAGACTCACAAAATATATTGTGTAGTGCTACTTAATAAAATCAAATCTACAGCATCTCCAGAAGAGAGAATTAACAGATTCTCTCCGCTTCATCTTAGGTGTGGAATAGTGCTCAAACCTCCTGGTTTTGGGATGGGGCTTGCTCTATGGTCAGTAGTACATAGGAACCTATTCATCCATGATCTTGACAGAAATTGGACTTATGAAAAGGACTGTGGTCCAGACCCTCAAAGGTATTTGGCTGCTTAACTGGGAGTTAGGTGCCTAAAACCCTTTGAGGATCTAGGCCTATTTGCTTCTTTCATAAACCAAACCGTATTGTAACCCACAAGTGAGCTACAACACCGGAGCTTGATAACAGCAATGAATAGTACTGCAGCATATGCTAAGCACTTTATGGACCTTGTCTAATTAATCCTCACAACAGCCCTTGAAGATAGGTGAGTGTCATCCCCATTGTACAGATGAGACACAGAGAAGATAAGGCCCATATTTTGAAAAGGAATCATTTATTTTGGGAGTCCAACCTGAAATCCTGGGACCTGATTTTCAGAAGTGCTAAGTGCCTGCAAGCTTTCATTTACATCCATTGCAAGAACTCAATACCACTGTAAACCAGAGCCCATGTTTCAAGTCAGATGCCAAAACCTGAAGTGCCCACAATTAGTGGAGGCTTTTCTATAAATTTGACCTCTATGACTTGCTCCAGGAGACACGGGAAGTCAGTGTCAGAGTCAGAATTAGACCTGAGTGGTTGCTGGTTCTCAGTACTGTGCTCAGACGACAACTGTCTTTCACTACAAATTATATTAGTCGTGCTTTCCAATTTTGATCATTATACATTGTATTTACTTGTAATGAAGCCTGCTGTACTTGAATATGAAGAACAATTAATAAAAGAAGACTTGCAGTTATATAAATGCACTTTTTCAAAATGCATATGTGACAAGTGGAGAGTCATAGACTGGACTGGATGGGAAAGTATAGTGTCCATTGGCGTCATTAGGCTTTGCATGCTGAAATTTAGACCCCACCAACCTGAGATGGATTTGACTGTTGTTTAACAGTCCGGAGCTATGCTACATAACTATTCAGGACACATAATTTATTTTGTCCCTTAATCTTGCAAATGGGACCTTTAGTGATCACAAATGATGAGGTGTTGATTTTGTACCTCATTCATAAAAGAGCATGCCCAGCATTGAGGAGTGCTCTAACACTGTGCCTGAACATTGGTTCAGTGCTGACAGAGAGAGAAAAAATCCACTCCATTTTATACCACCCATCCAAGTTGTGCGTCAGCCTAACCCTGCTTAACATATGTGATTTGACAGATGATGTCCTGCATTACCCTAGCTCTAGAAATAATACAATACCTGCACAGGATCTGTCTGTGTGATCTGAAGTTAGCTAACACAATGGTAGCTATGATCTTATAGTACCTGATTAAGACTTGAATTTTATCTGATCTTGCTACTTTGGTCTTGTTCATTAAATTCTATATTCTTGTTAACATCCACTGATTCATGTTTTCCTCTTGGTTTGGCTGATGGTGCCTGTTCGTTGATGGGTGCACTCATCTTCTGCGTGTAGATATACAGTTTGGCTCAGGAAGGGCTGAACTCTGTTCATAGTGACAGTGAAGGTAACCATTATGAACTTAGCTGTGTGCCTATTGTGGAGTGACATGGATCAGAATTGGGTTTGTAATTAATATTTCAGAAGACTAAAACCCCGGTCGTCAGCGGGCAGGATCGAACCTGGGACCTCCGAAGCTTAGTGCATGAGCTAAAAGCCATATGGCTGTTAGCTAAGAGCAGACTCATTAATCTCTCTCTAAGTGGTCTCGGTGCCACTAGAGGGGCTAGAGCACCACGCCCAGGAGGGTTACATAAGGCCTATGTGTTTGTACAGTGGCCGGCATGATGGGGTCCTGGCCAATAACTGGGGCTCCTAGGTGCTATGATAACATGTATGATAGATAATAATAATGCTATTTTTAGAAGAGGTCATTATTTATATTGAACAGTGTAGATGAAATGTTGGTCAAATATTATTGATATTTCTCCACTCCCCTCACCTTCTTCCCATTGCCCCAAACACAGTTTAGAACCTTATTATCTCTTTGCACCAAAACAACAGAAATCAGACAGTGTTGTCTAGAAGGCAGAGCCAGGAACCAGCAGTCAGGATACTTGGGTTTTATTCCCAGATCTTCCATTGCCTGCTCTGTGTTCTTGGGGAACCAGGGCACAGTACTCAGTCTGTCTGACTCATGAAAGACCCGCCCCCGCCAGCCTCTTCTTGAACCAAATCTGCATCAGAAGAAAGATTTACACAAAGCAATGAAAAGGCAGTGGGAGACACACCTAAACCCTTGGGATTAGGATGACAGAATTAAGGAAATTTCCCTAGCCTCATTTACATCGAAGATGGGACAAGGAGGCATCTCCATTAACATACAGAATGGAGAACAGAGATTCCAAGGCAAGAACCGCATGGAACTCTGGGATCAGAGAAGCAGGGAAGCACTACATGATGGGGGATCTCTGCTCCAGATGTAAATAAATCCACACCTGCACACACCCAGGTCAGTAGTTATCAGACCAATTCTAGTAATAAATCCTTTATTGGTATCCAAAATAGTGAAGCTCCCTAATTGTATTGTGAGCTCCCTCCAAGGAACACTGCTCAAAGCCAGGAATGATCAGCTCTCATGTCTAGCTTGAACAAAACAAACTTTGGTATTCTCCCTTGTTTACACAAAAACAAATCTAATGATCTCCCTTGAACCATTGTTGTTTCTCTACAAAAACACCTATACATGCTCAAGTAAGTGTTCTGATGCCTGGATCCAAAATCTGCATCAGTTCCATTGGGACTTCATCTTCTCCTGACTGATTGTGCTGGGGGGCTCTGCCTGACTCCAGCACTCTGGACCCTCAGCTACCATCACCACCTGGGACCCCCGATCAATTCAAGCTTCATGGAGTGGTGAGAACTCATCTCTCTCTCTCTCTAGGTATAGCCTTCTGACCTTGATTTGTATAATCAGTTATAGTTTTCTAAACCGGACTTTTATAATCAAGTTTAAGTTAGATTTAATATTATAACTGTTTTGTTTGTTTGGCTCCCCTATGGTTATCACCTGGCAATAAATAACTTTAATGATTAAGCTGATTGCTTCTCTCTCTCTCTCTCCCCCCCCCCCCCCGTGGGTGTTTTTTGGTTTCCTCATTTGCTCTGCAGCAACGCTCCTCGTACCTAAGCTAAAAGATCCCTGCAGTGCCCCAAAATCCTGTGGGGTTTGCTCATCAAGTGGGTTACTACCAGAACAATTGTAATGTGAAAGTGGGGATAGAGACGTGCTGAACCTGGTACATATGTGGGTGGCAGCTTGGAAGTGCTGCTCGACCCAGTCTGCTGAGTCCAGGGGCATATGAGGGTGGCAGATTGAAAGTGCTGCTTGACCCAGCCTGTTTAGATGCACTCTATTCTGGTGGGGTATCCATGGCCTATGAGGGTGACAGCATGGAGGTGCTGTTCGACCCAGCCTACTGAGTCCAAGAGCCTATGAGGGTGACAGCTTGGAAGTGCGGCTCGACCCAGCCTACTGAGTCCAGGGACATATAAGGGGTCAGCTTGGGAATGCTGATTAATCCAGTCCTCTCAGATGTGCTCAGTTAATGTATGTGTTCGTTTGATTTTGGAGCTGGAAGAATCCAGCCGTGGGGAACCTAGGACCTGCGGGATAGCTCCATTGGGAGGGAACTTGCAGCAGGGAGAAGTAGAGCTCCTTATGAGAACACAAGTGACACAAGCTGTACATTGATAGAAGTACAAAACCTCCCTCCCAAAGAGTAACTCTAATAAATGAGCATACCCCAAAGTAATGGGCAAAGCTGGTAACACTGGTTGTGTGACCTTTGGTTGTGTGCCTCAGTCTACCCATTTTTTCTGAATGGGTATTGTATTGTGCCAACCTCATAGGACTCTGGTGAGTCATAATTAATTAATTCTTCTTAAGAGTTTGAGAGGCTTAGCTGAGAGGACCTATTTCAGTTGAGCATTAGAGTTAGTCTGTGAAAGTGTGATGTAATTATTTGTGTGCATTTAATATAGCTCTAGCTATCTGCATACCATGGGCCAGGTCTTCTGCTTGTATAAATTAGCATAGTTCCTCTCATTTCCTGGAGCTATGGCAGTGTACATCAGCTGAGGATCTGGCCTCAGACAAATGGAGGCGATGTCCCTGTGATAAATTGGAGAGGCATGAAATAAGTTTATCGCAGGTCTATGGGCACATCACTTCAATATTCTATCGCCGGAAGAATTATCCTAACATTAAGCAGCTTCAACCAGCTGCCTTTTTAAAGATCAATCAATCTGCCAGAGAAATGGTTCTCCCTAAAATGTAGAATTTCTCCCACAAAATTTCCTTGCTCAAGGCCCAGGATGGGTAAGATCCAGTCCTGACGCAGGAACAGCTTTTCTAGACATACAAATGTCACAATTTAAAGTCTGACGAAATGTGCCCCTGCAGGGTTAGAAGCAGGAGCCTTACACCATGAAAAGGGTCGATGCCACAGTGCATCACACAGCACTCACTTCTAGCCCTTGCATGGGCTGAGATATTGAACACTAATACTTTGATTTTGGGGGGTATAGGAAATCTATTTGAGGTTATTTTGAATGATTTTAAAGGGACCTGGCTTTATAGGCAGAGGCTTACAAAAATAGTCCCAATAAAATATTTAAAAACTCTCTAAAACATCCCTAAAATAGTTTTTCTGTAAAATACGTGGCATAAACAGAATAAATTATGATGTGGTGTGAAGACTTTATCAGCACTCACTTTCGGATTCATAGATTTCAAGGCCAGAAAGGGTCATTATGACCATCTAGTCTGACCACCTGCATAACACAGGCCACAGAATTTCACCCTGTAATTCCTGCACTGAGATCAATAACTTGTGGTTGAACTACAACACATCTTGTAGAAAGACATCCAATCTTGATTTAAAAACTGCAAGTGATGGAGAATCTAGCACATCCCCTTGTAACCAATCCAATGGTTAATTGCCCTCACTATTAAAGGAAACAAATGTGCATTATTTCCAGTTTTATTTGGATCTTGTTATGCTTTTGTCTGCTAGATTAAATAATAGTATCAAATATCTTCTTTGTGTGTAGCAACTTGTGTGTAGATCTTGACCAAATCACCTCAAATCTCTCTTTGATAAGATCAATACATGCTTTACATTCAGTCTTGTAGCTATTTTCTCAACCTGCTTCATTTTTTCAACATGATTTTAAAGTGTGGATGCCAAACTGGACAAGAGCGGTCTCCCTGGTGCCATAGGAATTGGTTATATATCCTTCATTCTACTCAATATTCCCCTGTTTATGCACCCAACATTACCCTTTTTAGCCATAGCATGGCATTGGGAGCTCATGTTCAGTTGGTTATCCACCTGGACTGCTAAATCCTTTTCAGAGTCACTGGTTTCCAGGATAAAATCACCCATCCTGGAAATATCATCTACTTTCTTTGTTCTTAGATGTATGACCTTGTATTTGGTTGTATTTGGTTGAACGTATGTTGTTCCAATGAGCCCGTGATCCAGATCACCAGTAAAACTGACCAATCCCCATCATTATTTACTACTCCACCAATTTTTTTGTTTTGTCAGCTGCAAAATTGACCAGTAACATTATATTTTCTTCTAGGTCATTGAGAAAGGAATTGAATAGCATTGGGCCAAGAACATATTTCTGCAGGACCCCATGATAAACACTCTCATTGGCTGCAGATTCCCAATTTACAATTGCTTTTTGAGATCTATCAGTTAACCAATTTTTAATCCATTTCAAACGTGCTATCTTGATTTTGCATAGTGCGAACTTTTTTTTTAATCAGAGTGACATACAGCACTGAGTCAAATGCCTCCGAAAAGTCCAAGTATATTTACATCAACATCCTTTCCAACCAGATTTGTAATCGCGTCAAAGAACAGTATCAAAGTACTTTCATAAGGCCTGTTTTCCATGAAACCATTGAAAAGGCATTAATTATAACTTGAGAAGACCTGTACAAATGACTCATGACGTAGGCACTTGTGAGTAATACACCCATCCCAAACTTACGTTTGTGAGGATGTGTGTACTGGTTCTTCACATCTGTAGCAGGATCAAAGGCAGGATGGGAGCTGGTGAAGATTCTAGACAGAATCTCTACAGTGAAACAGAAAGTAGTTTGAAGGATAATACTGTTCTCATTCTAATCAGTTCCTTGCTCAGTATGAAAAGATAGCAATGCTTTTTGTGACCAGTTACCATCATCATGGCAATGTTCATAGAATATTCATACAATGTTCTGCACATACTTCCCTGAGTTCAGTTTTGGATTAGCAGAATGCCATTAGAAGGATCACTCCAAATTTTAGCAGAAGGGATGATCTTACTCCAATCACTAAATCAAGTGAGCGTAGGTATTGCAGTTTAGATGTTAAATAATTCCGAGGTCCCTGTGATTGCGGATCATATGCACTGCAGTCCCCATAGGCCTGTCCCTAGATGCTAGTGGAGGACAGAGGTAAATCCTACCTTTGTCTGAATAGCAAAAGGACATCTCCAAATTTCAAGTTTGGAGGATGAAGAAAACAGCATCCCTGCTGCTAAATGAACAATTTTAATATTGCTTAACTTAATAAAAGAAGCCTAAATAGCGTGTTGTTTGCCAACTCTGTTAAACTCCTGGGGAAAAGAAGCTTTCCCCCCTCACAGCAGTAAAAATGAACAGCTGTTATCACCAGGTGGAGTTATAAATTTGGAGCCCATGTACTTTCACAATTGCTCAAATTTCTGACAAAGTTTTATTTTCCTCAGAATTGCCAAAAAACCGCAAACCCAAGATGAGTCAAGAGTGATATGTACAAATATATTTTGCATAAGGAGTGCAATATCCTTCATGCTGCGACCTAAAGCTAAGGCAGAAATAACTGTTTTGTTCTCTCCAAAGCACTGCCACTTATGGCAGTCACAATGAGAGGCGGTAGCTTCTCTCGCCTTCTTGCATCTGGGGCAGAGATGTTTTCATTGTGCAAATACTAACAGCTGCGCTTTCCATATTGGCAAATCTTACAGTTAAATAGGAGTGTTTAAATGAGGCAGTCAGCTTAGTACAGTGGTTCTCAACATTTTCCATACTGCCACCCATCTAGCTAGAGCTGCCCTCCCGGTTAACAGTCTGGGGAGAGCTGCGTGGCCTCAGCCCCCATGAAACCTATGTGACGTTATTGATATAATCTGGGACCATATAGATCATTGTTGCAACCAAGGTCCTGTAGTGGCACCAAAATCTTGTATAAAGGGGGTCAAATGGGGTGTCTTAGACAAAGTTATGGTTTACTGGTTATGATTATGCTGTCTATATGTGTGTATCAATTTTGTAGTTGAAGTTATGAATATTGGCTCTATACTGTCTGTATTTCAAACTTATGCTAGGCTGCTGGGTGACATCCCAGACAAGCTGGTGTTAGCTCTGCCTAGCCTGCTTGATGGCCCATTAAGGACCATCAGCTATACAATGGACCCATTGAGAGAAGGCAAATATGCCTTGAGACTCAGCAAAGTATGCAGGGACTGGCCCATGTGACTCCAGGCTCCATTTTGCTGTAATTTTCCACAGTAAGAACAAAGAGGTGTTCTTACACCTGGAAAAGACTATATAAGGCTGATGCCTCATCTCCATCTTGTCTTCAATCCTGCTTCATACCTCTGGAGGAACTTTGCTACAAGTTGAAGCTTTGAACAAAGGACTGAGGACCCATCCCAGCGGGGGATGTATTCCAGAGACTTGATTTGAACCTGCAGTTTATTCTATCACTACTGCAAGCCTGAACCAAGAACTTTGCCATTACTGTATGTAATTGATTCTATTTAACCAATTCTAACTCTCATCTCTATCTTTTTCCTTTTATGAATAAACCTTTAGATTTTAGATTCTAAAGGATTGGCAACAGCGTGACTTGTGGGTAAGATCTGATTTGTATATTGACCTGGGTCTGGGGCTTGGTCCTTTGGGATCAGGAGAACCTTTTTTCTTTTACTGGGGCATTGGTTTTCACAACCATTTGTCCCCATAACGAGTGGTACTGGTGGTGATACTGGGAAACTGGAGTGTCTAAGGAGATTGCTTGTGAGACTTGCGGTTAGCCAGTGGGGTGAGACCGAAGTCCTCTTAATCCGGCTGGTTTGGTTTGCCTTAGAGGTGGAAAAAACCCCAGCCTTGGGCTGTAACTGCCCTGTTTGAGCAATTTGTCCTGAGTTGGCACTCTCAGTTGGGTTCCGCCAGAACCGCATCGTCACAACCTATTTGCTGCCCCCAGCTCGAGAACCTAGTATATACCACACTATTACCAGTCTCTCATTGGAATGAGCCAGAGGAGGATGATAAGCTGAGATTTATTACGTGTCCCAAAGAGTTCCACCTATTCATGGCATTACAAATTCCCACATGAAGTGAGAGAGATTTTTCTGATAAGGCTGCAACTTTATACAGGGGGGAGGGGAACTGGGGCTCTCACTTTTAAAGTTGGCAGAAGGAATACCGGCCTTGATCCTTCCAGTCTTTGTGCAACTGGGTACAAAGTGTTGCTGCACTCTAGCATAGGTACGTTGTATGTGGGTTCAAACAAGGTTAAGGACTAGATCCTCCCTCCTCATATGCCTGCTCCATTAGTCACAAATGCGTATGGCAAACAGGGGGTCAGGGAATGGGCATGTCTGATGAGAGACAGACTTAAGTGTCATCCTCACCATGCTAATGAGGTACTTCACTATGCAAGCCATTCTTTGGTCTAAGTTCTTCCATCAGACAGGAATACCTTGGTGGCCACACACAGCCATGATGGGGTCCCCATCAATTACCTTAACCTTACCTGGGTAGCAACCTGACTCTTCACTCTTCAGAGTCAGGCACTTGGCAGCACAGTGGTAGCTTTTCTCCTCTGGATGGAGAGCCAGGATCAAGTCCACTGTAAGTCACACAGGTGCTAGCAATCAAAACACAAATTGCCACCCTTTCAGTTTCTTATAATCTCAAGGATTTTTCAAGGATAGGTAAATATTATTCCCATTACAGATAGAAAGCTGAGGCATGGAGAGAGTAAATCAAAATAACTTGCCCATTGTTATGCCGTAAGTTATTAGCAGAGCTGGGAATAGGACACAAATCTCCCAGGCCTGTACCCTATTCACTAGACAACTAGCCCATAAGGACATTTCTCAACTTCATAAGACACCCCACTTCAAATTTTGCAAGTGTCACTCTCTACTCAGTAGGGCCCTGATTCAGGAAAGCACTGAAACGTGCTTCAATCCTTCTCTATTCAGCAAGCACTTAAGCACATATTTAATACTTTGCTGAATAGTTTTCCTGAGTTGGAGTCCAGAAGTCCCAGGAGGAATAAAACAGCAGGTAAAGATTAATATTCATTGGTGGTGATACATTGCCCTTGACCATAATATGCCTATTAGTATTAGATTAGTCTCTCATATTAGATCAGTCTTTCATGAGCACCAGGAAGTCACACAAAAATAATGTAAGGAAGCATAGTTCACTTCAAAGACTAGTTGGTTGCTTAATGTAAAAATAAATTTAAAAAAGGGATAGGCACAGAAACAAACTCCCTCCACCAATGACTTCCTACTAATAACTGTATCAGGTGCAACCCCACTGGTAAAATTTATAACACAAAATCCCCGTGAGCTAACATGGAAGTTCCTTATTCCAAAGCATTAGTGGCTATTTTTCTGTTTCTTCAGGGACTAATATTTCAATCACACAATAACTGCTGTCTCATTGTAAAGTGGATCTGAATAGGGTGACATATTTACTATGGCAAGAACAAGGGTGTGCTGCACCTACAATGGTAATAAAATGGCGATGTAGCCACAGTGCAGGCAGTGACTGCGAAAACAACAGTACATAGTAAATGGTATTACTTAATCTTCTCAGTGGCTTTGATTTCTCTTGGCCTGGGTTACAATGGGCAGACTTTTACAGCAGAACTAAGCTTTTCCGTGAACACATTCTCCTCTCCAGTGAAGATTATGGCACAGAGGGACTTTTTAAAGGATGAGAAAAAGAACCTAGCGAATTGCAGCCCAACAAAGACACATACCACAAACAACTAATGGGCATAGATTTCTAGATGATCACTTAGTCTGACCTGTATAACACAAGCCATAGACTTCCACTCAGTAACCTCTGTATTAAGTCCCAAACATAAGTCCTATGTTTGACTAAAGTATTTCTTTAATGTAAAGCCTTACAAAAGCAAGGAAATTCAGAATTAAGGCTGAAAACTTTGAGCTGTCACAATGACAATTCACTAAGAAATCGTAGGTAGGCCAATAATGTCACCCTAGAATTTCAGTGTTACTTTTGACTTCCCTAGCTCAAGTGATTTAATACATTTTGGTTAAACTTCTTCCTTCTACACAGTATGGTTAGTGCTTGTAAAATGTGCCAGATTAGTTTTCAATATGGGCTGAATCCTCTGCCCTTTGTACAGAGGTGAATTTCACTCTTAATCAATAAAACAGGTACACTGCAGGCAGCAGAGCGTGCACATGCTTCCTAACAATTAAATAATAGTGCTTACGAAAACCACTGTGACAGTGTGCTTCTAATTTATTAACATACCAATAAATGACTAAACTCATAAAATAGAATAAATCAGGAGTAAAGTATGCATCATAAAACAATAAACAATCCAGCAAGTCTTTTCTCTGTGGCTTCATCCCTTTAGAAAAAACCTATAAACTCCTACAAGCATATAACATAATTCTAGAAAACAAATGCTCCTGTGAGGCAGATAAATCATACATTGACCCATTTTACAGACGGGGAAACTGAAGTGCAGAGAGGTCCTCGAAATTGAATTGCAATGAATTGGGTGAGTTGGGAATAGAACACAAGAGTTTTATGTCTTCCAATATGCAGTTCTAGCCACTGGCCAAGAGTACCTTCTTTAAGTAGCTTCTTTAAGGTGATTGTAATGTTGTTGTCAGACAAATTATTTAGGATAATTTTATGTGAATCCAGGAGACTGATGGATTGACAGACCCTGAGAACAGTCAACTAACCACAGGACAGATACAGCATGGGACGTGGCGTTGCAAGCTTCCTCTTCTCACCAAAAAATTCACCCCAAGATGGGGGGAGACTGCTAGCTGGAGTCAAAAAGGTAGTGTTGTTTAGTTCCAGGCCTTTTGAGGTTTTGGTCTCTTGCCCTAGGTTAGCCAGAAGCGATGGTGGTTTTCATGATGTGAACACTTGTCCTAAGAAACTGCACCAAGCCTACCAGGCCATTTCACAAGTGGTTTTAGGGATTCTTTTGGAAAGGTACATCATAAGCGTGAGCAATTTATCTCTGAGAATTGTATTTGCTGACTTTTGCATATAACTGGCTAATGTAGATCAGTGAAATTTTGGCCATTTATTTTTATTTTCCTTCTAAAAAATTAATGATGGGGAGACATCTAGATTAAAATACATATTTTGCTGGGATTTATTGTCGGGATCTGAATATTTTTTCCTGTTTTTAAATCAAGTTAGTGTGATCATTTTTATTAGTAGGGTTTCGATCCTGCTCACTTTTTTTGGGGGGTTCCTCGGCTTCAATGCAAGCAGTATCAAGCTTTGGATTTGTTTAAATCAAACAAAACACTTTTACACTAGAGTAAAAATTCCATATTTTAATTACATTGCCATGCACAAATGAAGTCAAACAATGCAGAGTACAAAATTGTCCAATATACAAAATGATAAAGCAGCTTTCCAAAGCTTCCAGATATCATGCCCAAAGATACCAAAAACTTGATAGTAATTTTAATTTCATGATTAAAACAATTCATCCCCCCCAATCTTTTTATTTTTTGTTGACTTTGGAAAACAGAAGAAATTAAAAAGTAAATATAAAAACAATAAAGTGGAATTAACATTGACAGCCACTCAGAATTAGATAGTACAATAATTCCTGTGTTTTGAGAAAAAATGAACTGAGCTACAGATTAACCCGTTGGGTGCCTGGGAAGAAACAGTGTACATCCAACAAAAAGGCACGCTCTTGATTATGCCACCTTATTTGGCTCTGTCTTTAAAAAGTTTAGTGCTGGGTGTGCTGGGAGGAACTGCTCTTCACTGAGACCTATGAGTAAAACAACTCATTAACCCTTAGTGTGCTAGCATTTTCTAGACTGTCAACCATGTGTATACTTAAAAGGAGATTAAGGGTATGGAGCCAAATCCTCAACTGGTGCAAATTGGCATTGAAATCAATGGAGCGACAGTGATTTATACCAGCTGAGGAGTCATAGATTTCAAGGCTAGAAGGGACCACTATGATCATCTACTCTGACCTCCAGCAAAACACTGAGCATAGAACCTCACCTAATAATTTCTGTTATAGATCTAGCCCATGATTTCCAAAGGAACCTAACCTGGCCTACCTTTCTGTGTGTGAAATTTGCATCCACAAACAACTGACAGTGCCATTATTTGTGAGTGCAAATGAGGCCATGGCTGCAGCCAGATTCGGAAAAGGGGCCTTGGATTTTTTGGTTGCTCAGTTTAAGACACCTTGGACATAAGCCATTGACTTAAATTTCTGCGGCAGGTGTTCTGTGTTTCTAAAAATCAGGGCCAAGGTCCCTGAAGTTGAGCTGCTAAAAACAGAGGCACCCAAAATTAGAGGCTATTTTTAACATTTTGGCTTCCCTTGCCTAGTTTGCAGGAAGTTGCATGTCTACATGCTCTCATTTTCACCTGCAAACAACTGCCTCCACATTTATTTGTGAGTGCAAAAAAGAAAATCAAGTTTTAAAAATCTGGACCTACATACCTAGAGTCTTGAAAGGATTAAGTGGCCTGATGCAATGCTTTCTGAAGTTAACAAGCATCTTGCCATTAAGTATAATGAGATCAGACCTAATATTTCAATATTGGAGGAAATACTAGCATTATA
The DNA here is from genome assembly GCF_002925995.2 of Terrapene triunguis. Taxonomy (NCBI): domain Eukaryota; kingdom Metazoa; phylum Chordata; order Testudines; family Emydidae; genus Terrapene; species Terrapene triunguis. The sequence continues at coordinate 90,261,336 of NW_020664409.1, forward strand.
CAATGCTAATTATTGGGGTATGTGAAATCTTAGTGTTGGATGCTAGCTTGGCTTTTTTCCCCAATTCTGAAATGCCAGGGAAAGGTAGATAATTAATTATTTCACTCATAGCATTTTTCTTTCCTAGTGGCTTAATCAGGGCCGGCGCTTCCATTTAGGTGACCTAGGCGGTCACCCAGGGCGCCAGGATTTGGGGGGGCGGCAATTCGGCTGCGGGGGGGTCCTTCCGCGCTCCGGGTCTTTGGCGGCAATTCTGCGGCGGGTCCTTCACTCGCTCCGGGACCCGCCGCCGAAGTGCCCCGAAGACCGGGAGCGCGCCGCAGAATTGCCAACGATGACCGGGAGCGCGGAAGGACCCCCGCCTAGGGTGCCAAAAACCCTGGTGCCGCTCCTGGGCTTAATGCAAAATAAAATAAGCCATCCTTATCAAATTATGTCCCATCTTAGAGGGAGCACAGTCATTCATTTACTTCACGTTGTCTAATATTGTGCTGTGCATTTCATCCTAATTTTGAGTCGAGCCCAATGTACAGTAATAACTCATCAAAAGAGTGCAGTTAACCTGCTCTCTGTGGCCCTCAACTTGTCAGCTTCAAACTTTCAATGGCCTCTAGCAATCAGGGGATTTATACCACTAGGGTCTGACTGTGCAAAGTGCTCGGTGCCCTTAACTTCCATTCAGGTCTTACAGGACTAAGATGTAAGCTTGTTCACAGCATGGCACAAAATTCTCCCTC
>NW_020664409.1:90262472-90276620 GCF_002925995.2 Terrapene triunguis
ATGGTCTCAGGTTGCAGTGGGGGAGGTTTAGGTTGGATATTAGGAAAAACTTTTTCACTAGGAGAGTGGTGAAGCACTGGAATGCGTTACCTAGGGAGGTGGTGGAATCTCCTTCCTTAGAGGTTTTTAAGGTCAGGCTTGACAAAGCCCTGACTGGGATGATTTAGTTAGGGATTGGTCCCGCTTTGAACAGGGGGTTGGACTAGATACCCTGTTGAGGTCCCTTCCAACCCTGATATTCTATGATTCCTATGATCTTTTAGAAAGGCATTCAGACTTGATTTAAAGACTTTAAGTGAAGGAGAACCCACCACATCCCTATGTAAGTTGTTCCAAATGTTAATTACCTTCACTGTTGAAAATGTGTTGTTTATTTCTAGTATGAATTTGTCTAATTTCAACTTCCAACCATGGGCTCTTGTTATATCCTTTTTCTGCTAGATTAAAGAGCTGCCTGCCATCAGAAAATTCTTCCCCTTGTAGGTACTTGTTGACCATGATCAAATCACCTCTAAACCTACTCTTCAATAAACTGAACAGATTGAGTGTCTTTATTCTGTCAGTTTAAGGCCTTTTCCCCCAGCCCTGAAATCATTCTTATAGCAATTTCCTATCATAACCCCTAAATCCTTTTCAGTGTCACTACATTCCAAGATATAGTCCCCCATCTCATAAGTGTGACCTGCATTCCTTGTTTCTAGATGATGACGTTGCATTTGTCTGTTTTAAAACACGCTGTTCAAATGAGACCACAATATCAAGAGATCCAGGTCAGTTTATATAACTGATTTCACACCATTATTTACAACTCCACCAATTCTTGCGTCATCTGTAAATTTTACATTTTATATACTTTTTCCAGATAATTGATAAAGATATTGAATAACACTGGACCAAGAGATGATCCCTGCAGATCCCCTCTCGAAATACCCACAATGGATTACAATTTCACATTTACAATTACTTTTGAAATCTATCAGTTAACCAATTTTTAATCTATTTAATATGGGCTACATTGATTTTGTGCTATTTTTAATCAGAATGTCATGCAGAACTAAGAGCGACAAGGTGGGTGAGTTAATATCTTTGATCGGACCAACTTCTGTTGGTAAAGAGAGACAAGCTTTCAAGCTTTGTCTCTCTCACCAACAGAAGTTGGTCCAATAAAAGACATTACCTCACCCACCTTGTCTCTTTAATGCCTTGGGACTGACGCGGCTACAACTACACTTCATACAATGCAGGACTAAGTCAAATGACCTACCGAAATCTAAGTACATTATGTCAACATAGTTACCTTGTCAACCAAACTTGTCATTTCACAAAAATGATATCAAGTTTGTTTGACAAACTCTATAAAACCATGTTTATCGGTGTTAATTATGCAAACATTTTTAAATTCTTTGCTGATAGCATTCCACATCAACCTGACCATGATTTTGCCCAGGATAAATGTCATGATAACCAGCCTACAATTTCCCAAGTCATCTCATTTTTTCTTTTTAAATACGGGCACAACATTGGCTTTTTTTCAGTTCTCTGAAACTTCCCCCGTGTTCTAAAATCTGTTTAAAAACAAAACCACAACATTAATGATTCAGAGAGCTCCATAGTCAATTTTTTTTAATACTCTTGGGTATAAGCTATCCAGTCCCGCACATTTAAAATGTTTATCTTTAATAGTTGCAGATTAACATTCTCTCTAGTGACTGATGGAATAGGAAGTATTTAATTATCACAGTAAGATCTGACTACACTATTCTGCTTCTTTCTGACTACAGAACAGAAATATTTGTTGAATACTTATGCCTTTCCTGCACCAGGATTGATATTTTTACCATATTTGGCTAGTATTGGACCTAGATAATTTGCTAAGATTTCAGTGGTTCATTATATATTTAAAGAATTCCTTCTTATCATCCTTAACACTACTGACCAAAGATATTTCATAGATATCTTTAGCTTCCCTTATCAATCATCTGCATATCTTAACTGCGGATTTGTACTCATTGCTGTGAGGTTCCCCATTTTTTCATTTGTTATGTATTGGGGTGTTTTGTACTCAAAACATCTTTCCTAATGTCAACAGCAATCTTGCTTCTTTGACTCTATCAACCCTCATTAAACCACAGGACCCGTTTCTTTTTACATTAAAATCTTATATTGATCACAGTCTAGAGATGAGAACCAATTGTACCACAGCCAGGGATTGAGAGCTTTCATTGAGATTGAGTTTACAAAGATACTATTTGTTATTAGAGGACAGAGGTAAAACATGCAAGATTGTATTTTTCCATGTGTGAGGTCAATTATTAAAAAATTGCTATCTAGTGTTTTTGATATTTTGTTTTAAGAAAAAACAGGAAAATGGAGTTGGATCTACAGCTGGCATAAATCAGTGAAGCTCCAAGAACTTCAATGAAGCTTTGCTGTTTTATGCCAGCTGGGGATCTGCCCCACAGCCCTTACAGAATAAAGAATTATGTCACTCTCAAAGATTAGCCTCTCTTTAAAATAGTCTGCAGCTGCTTTAAGTCTAGTTGTAAAGTCACAAAATTACTCTTAAAAATAGAGAGGAAAATAGTGCAAAGAATGAACCTGCTAATGCACTTGGGTACAGATGGATTGGCAAAACCAAAGAGCTAACAGAGCTTTTGCAAGCTTCTTGCCTGTAAGACTTTATCTTTCTTAACAAATCAATTATGTGACAGTTTCAGACAAAGCAAGCAATATAGCTAAAAATAGGGAATAAAAAGCACATAACATATTTTCATCTGTAGTATATTTTCCAATGTAGGCTGATGATTCCTTCGCCCTCCTAGTATAAGAAAAGACATTATCTGAAGTAGCTAAGATGGCTTGGACTATGTGAAAACTCCTTAGTGAAGGTCTGATGCTGCAGCCTTTACTTACTAAATAAGGGTAGCAGGCAATTGGACCATTCATGGGAGCAAGGCTGCAGGACTGGGTGCTGAGACAGGAGTATTCTGATAGTGATACTATTATTGTTTACCCGTATTTTAGAGGTAGTAGTCAAGTCTGTGGTAGGTCAATTGCCAGTGTCACAGTGGTAAATTTAATGGTGATACTAAGTGATAATGCAAAGTACACACCCACCCACACTATTAAATTAACCACCATCTCTCTCTCTCTCTCTCTCTTTCTCACACACACACACACACACGGCTGAGTGAGATCTGCTATTCTAACACAATGGCATTAGTCTCCTACTCTGCTTTTACATAGAACTAATGGCTATGAGCATATTTAAATTCACTTCCTTTTGCAGGAATGAATTTATTCCTTCCCTTTCATGTTAGCTTAGTCTTGGCACCCTTGCAATAAATTAATTATGACTGTAGACAGAGCATTCTTTCCATGGATCTATTCTTGGGACCCAGGGAAAAGTGGAGGGGTCTGCTATTAATAAGGTGTCAGCATAAAAACATGAAAGCGTTCCGTAGCCTCTCTCACAACACAGTACTCAGCTCCATTCACAATAACGTAACCCCCTTCCTTATTTATATTACACACTTTTCAGAGGAATGTGTTGGGATTCAGACAATTGTTCAGTGGATGTATAATAATTCCATAAATATCCCTGAGGAAGCATGGCCTACTTTCAGAGAGTAACAGTGATTAAACGTGGTGACTAGTTAAATACAAATCAAACATACAGTAAGCTCCTTATGGCCCTGCTCCTGCAGACACTTACACACGTGAGTGGGAGAATTCTTACGCTTGAAGTCTTTCCACATGCATAGGTCTTGGTAGGATTGAGGCCTAAGTAAGTTTCAAGCATAGTGTCAAACAGTGGCCCCCTGAAATCTCTGAAAAAACTCCACTGAATTCAGTTGGACCAAGACTTGGCCCTTATTTTCACATTTCTCAGTGCCTCTAACACTGTATTTCCCAGATCCTCCTAACTAAACCCCGGGAATCATTTAAAACAAACTGTTTTAAGAGGATTAGTTCAGACATCTAAGTTCATGCCCATGTACTAGCAGACATTTAAAACTAACATTGATATAAAAACATTTTACCTAACTCATCTTTTTCTCTCACACCCATATAGTAACCATCTGTGACAATCTTAACTTTATCATTTGAATTATTCTAGAATGTATTACTATGTAGTAAACTTGAGTATAGTAAAAGAGGATCCTTAACATATAAGTATCTCTCTCTTTCTCTTTTTGTTTTGTTTTAAACAAACTGATAAACTTTTTTTTTTTTTTTTTTTTAAACAGCAATAGTAATATAAGTGATCTAGGAAAATGACTGATCTCAGTTCCCAGAATTCATTTTAAAACAGAACAATAGGAAAGGCCTATAAAATGTGCTAAAACTGTTAATGAAATTCTGCAATGCACATGACCAATTTCTAAAAAAAGTCAACTTGCAATTCTATGGGCAACTCTAAAAAGTGCACATTGCAAAAGTATTGCTCTAGCAACTTCGCACTTAGATGATATTATTCTTGTGCCTTTATTGGAGTTTTTCTAACCAATCTAAATGAAAGGCCATGATTTTCAAGAGTGACTTGTGATTCTGGATGCTTGAAAGTTCTGGATGCCCAATTTGAGAAACTTTAAAGAGACCTGGTTTTCAGCATTTTCTGAAAATCAGGCTCCTTTAAGGTGTCAAGCTAAGCACCCAACAATCACTAGACACTTTTGAAAATCTTGGCCATAACTAATTATAATTGTGTTCTAAATGGATATTATACAGTAGCCAACATGCTGAGCCTGATTCTTTTTATATATATATTTGTCCAAAAAGTATATATACTGTTTACATACCAGGGATGGGTAAAAAGTTCTGACATAAATCCACGCCAAAAATATACACTTTGGATGCACTGGTGCTCTAACTGGTTGATCTTACAATCATTAATAGTGTATAGAATAGCTTCTAAAAGTGTACCACATGAACTCCCTCAAAAATATCCCCTTGTCTTCCTGTAATCCCATTAAGATTCATCTTCCCTCCACTATTGGTATCTAAGTCTCCAACATGGAAGGCTCTCTACAGGTTTGGCAGATGGATTAAGTGTTAGCCCATTAGGCTGGAGAGAAAGATGTTTTGTGGCTACCCAAAGTGCCATCTTTGATTTAGGAACTGCAAGAACCACCAGGCTGGTCCCTTGTGATGCTGCTGACTATTTAATTTACTTCATTGTAAATAGTCTGTTTCAAATAGGCCCCAATGTGAGGGGTGGGATCAAAAGTACTTCCCGTAATTTCCCATGGATGAAAACTGTACCACAGCCAGCTGTGACACAACCCGTGATGTCAGCCACTTAGAGACTGAACAACAAATAATGCTCAGTTTGAATGCAACAGTCTTGAGCCTGCTACAGAATGCCCAAAGGGTTATTAGAACCATTTACCTTAACCCCAGTTCAGACTAAAAAAAGGGTTTTGGGTAGAAAGAGGAGGAAATGTTAATGGAGGTGTCTGTCCTCTATGAGGAGCTGTACAGAGTGGAAGCATCTAGTCCACCTCTCACTCTTTACAATCTTCAAGAGATTTTGTTTGGACTCTGCAAGTTGTAATTCACCACCCCACTCCCAAAAAATAGTGATTAGCAGAAGAATCAGAATTTCTCCAGTTTCTCCTGTGTTTAATGTAGACCAAAGCCATGGACACAATGCATCTCAGAGAAGGGATCTTTTCCTTTACAATTTAATGGGAACCTCACATTGGCACAACAGAAATGCGGACTGCTTGGTTTATTGGTGAGGACAGGGGACAGCAGACACAATGTCCGACAGCCCATTCAACCTCCCCTACTCCTGGCTACCTTCATAACAGCTGTTCAGTAAGTCTCTATAAAATATGTCTAGTGGCATACATGCCATGAGCAAATCTATCTATGCAATCTCCCATGAATCTGTGAATATATGCAAGTATAGGCTCTATTTTAGATACAGTCTCAGTGTAGATACTAAAACATATTTTAGTATTGAAATGAAGAAAAGACCTTTCTTGACATGTCTAGAATGTGCTAACTCTTCTGTGTGGAGATCACATATAGTTAAACAGAATACCATTAGACTGTATAACTAACATATACAAGACGTTTACATTCCTATTGGGGGTGTTATATTGTGAACATTTTTACTGAGGTTGGAGAACTGCTGTAAGTTTTTCCTAAAACATCATCATGCCATCTGCATATATAATAAAATAATCCAGTAGTTGCCATGCTAAAACAGGACTTCTAGTGAAGGGCACAGATAGTCCCCTAAAGGGAACTCAAAGTTATGCACAGTGATGAAAACTGGAAACAATTTTCCAGCTAATGGTCTGTCAATGACCACTTTGAACAAATTAGCACTGTATTTTATGCACCAAATTTTAATTCCACAGCAAACCAGGACTTTCCAGAATGCATCATCTTGACTGAATGGTTGTATTTCAGTTAATCTTTCAATTCTCCCTGGTCACCTTCTGGCAGTGCCATTTGTTATGCTTTTCACGAAGTAAAGTTCACTTTCATATCACCTGGCAGGACAGAAGCTTTAGAGGCTGGTAGTGTTTATGGAGAAGTCTCTGTTGGGGCTGTAAAAAACAAACAAACAAACAGTAAATATAAGCTCACCACACGAAAGGCAATAACATATTTTAAGAGAAATAACAAGTCAGCAATGTGCTATGCAAATGTACTCTTATTGTAAAGACAAACCACTCCTCGTAGTTCAGATTGTCAGCCAGGTACTCTAATAAGCTTTCCCCATCACCCACATGCTTATTGCTCAATCGGTTCCCTGGAAAAAGGTCAAGTTAGGACCGACAACAAAGGGAGTGCGCTCTTGTACATGATTGAATCAGTTCTGCCCGGATCTAGCACCATGATACAAACCAGCATGAAACATTTTGGCGATCCAATCCTGCAAAGCAGGCCCTTCTGCTTGTAACATCACTGGTCAGGGACTGCCTGCTTTACTGATCCCATTATATTCAAATCACTGGAAAAATTCCTTCAAATCCAAAGGTAGGGCCTGGATTCTCCTGTCCCGTTGACACTGGCCAAGGGGAGCCAAAGTTGTCAGACACCAGCTGGGAGATAAGGGAGTAGCTTTGCCTCATGCTCTTCTCACTCCCTTCTGCTCATTAGACCTTTCCCCCCTTAGGTGCCCATGGGGCTCAATGGGTTGTGGGAGGGGCAGAGGAAAGTTGGGGTGCAGCTTCCCCTCCACTGCTGAGGGCAGGAGTGCTCCCCGTGATCTCCCTCTCCTTTGCTTCAGGGATGTTGATAATCAACTTGTCAATAATCAATAACCAGTTAATCAGCAGCCAGTAACTGGTAGGAATTTTAATTTTGTTTATATATTTAATGAATGGCACGCTCTCAAATTCAGATTTGGTTAATAGTAACAGACCTCAAATAAGTCAGCATTGATTGGATTTATTAATCAAATAGTTAGCAAAGACAGCACATGCGCAATGACACACACAGTTACCAATGGCTATGGAAGACCTTCCTGTAGTTTGACAGTCTGCGTCCAGCCTGCCGATGTTCTGATATTAACCCCAAAGCGGTGTTTCAATTATTAATTCCGTTCTGGTATGCATGTATGTATCCATACAGAAATGGATCTGAAAGCCTGTGAACAGGGTGTGCTGCGGTGCTATGAACAACTGAGTAAGACTCCAATCCTTGATACTGTTGAGTCCTACTTCTGGCAGGCAGATCATGATTCCACCCTGCCAGACCAATCAATAGCCCCTATTGGGTTCCTTGTTCAGGCGCCATTTGTTCATAGTCAATAATCAATAACCAAAAATCAATAGCAATTTTAATTGTGATTATAGGTTCAATGAGTAATGCTCCCTTGAGCTGAGATTTATTTAACAATGACAGACTTCGGATAAATCCAATCAAAGATGATTTATTAATTAAATAGTTAGCAAGACAGCCCATACAAAGAGAGGTATACAATTACCCACCGCTGTGGAAGACCTTACCTCAAGGCTAATGAACTTATGACAAAAGACAGAAACTTCTTTAAAAATAAATTTATTTTTTACTAGGTTTAACAATTAGCAAAATAACTAGACAAGTAAAATACAATATTTGCCTGTAATACACTCATAGCTATATTAGAATGTAATAGCCTTTTCTTAAGTTGTATAAACTATGATCTTATTAATATTATTTTACATTAATATTGAAGTTTCGACCTTATAGTTTTTTCTTCCTTTGGACAAAAAGTTTTGATTCATAGAAAAAAAAAACATTGTAATTAAATTATTCACTGAGGCAGAAATATATGGACATATATTTATAACTGACATTTGCAAAAAAAATTGAATTGATGTTACAATAATATAATAATGGCTATGACCCCAAAATAGCGTGCACCACAAAAATTGTTTTTAGTTTTATATTATTTTCCTTTAGTTATGTTAAAAATACATTGGTTATTAGCTAAAATTCTTGCTAAAATAAAGTGCTCGGTGGCGGGGGAGGAAGCAGCAGTGAAGTTTTTCACATAATTGTGAGTGCCTGTGTTTTAGTAACTAGCATTACACATGTAAAACTGTATAATGCAGTGGTTGGCAACCTGCAGCTGGGAATGGCGAACCGCAGCCACTGGGAGCTGCGGGCGGCCATGCCTGCAGACGGTCGATGTAAACAAACTGCCTCGCAGCCCACCAGCGGATTACTCTGATGGGCCGCGTGCGGCCTGTGGGCTGCAGATTGCCCACAGCTGGTATAATGCAACTCCTATAGTGGACAATCAAACAATCCATGACACATAGTCAGCATACGAATCGGTCACCTCCCATTCCTGATCAGCCCACACCCCTTACAACACCAGAGAATACCTGTGACCATCTCTGCTCCTTCAAGATATCCCGGGGGTTGGAAGGAAATGATAAACTTATGAGTAACAGGCTGGTTACCTATCTTTCCACCAGATGCATAATTAAGTGTACAATCATCTACAAAGATGTTGCAATGCCCTGAGGTGAAACCCAGACCAACTAGTGTTTTAACTGAGAAATTACAATAATATATTCCCACCCTTGATGAACATATTAGTCCTTTAACTTTGAGCCTAAAAGTTCTTGTAAGAGCGAAAGGTATTCATGTCATACAGATGGGTAATAGCATGAGAAAAACCAAGGAAACTCTCAATCAGTTGCTGCACAATGGAGATGTAGCCATCCTATTCACACAAAGCTGGACAGAAGTGAGCTTTAAGAGTCTAATTGTGATAGGTGATCCTGAGTGACACTGTATTGTTTTGTCACTTAAGATGTCTGGTTAAGCAGCAAAAAAGCCAAAAACAAATGTCGTGCATGCTATTTTTTCTCTGCCTTATACAAATACTTGTATAATAATAAGGATCTGCATACAAAGTGACACAACAGCTGTTTAAAGTAATTATTGTTTACAGTTTTAAGCTGTGTGCATATTTAAGAAGGCTGTTACTATGAAAGAAGGTGGGGCATCTGTTAACACCTAATGGGCCAAGAAAGATATTAAGGCTTTCCCAGGAGCAATGCTAAACAACAGCTACTAAAGTTAGACATTGTAAAATCAGCAGGTCCTGATAAATTCCATCCAAGAGGTTTGAAAGAGCTGGGTGAGGATAATGCTGGATCATTAGTGCTGATTTTCAATAAGTCTCGGAACACTGGGGAAGTTTCAGAAGACTGGAAAAAAGCTAATATTGTGCCAATATTTAAAGAGGGTAAACAGGATGACACAGATAATAATAGGCCTGTCAGTCTGACACCTATCCCAGGCAAGATAGTGGGACTGCTGATGTGGGACTCAATTAATAAAGAATTAAAGGAGGATAATATATTTAATGCAAATCAACATGGGCTTATGAAAAATAGATCCTGTCAAACTTGCTATCTTTTTTGACGAGATTACAAGTTTGGTTGCTAAAGGTACTAATGTTGATATAACATATTTAGACTTCTATAAGGCATCTGACTTAGTACTACATGACATTTTGATTAAAAAACTAGAAAGATATAAAAAATGAACATGGCACACATAAATGGATTCAAAGCTGGCTAACTGATAGGTCTCAAAATATATTGTAAATGGGGAATCATCATCAAATTGGTGCGTTTCTAGGGGTGTGCTGCATGGATTGGTTTTTGGCCCTATGCTATTTACAAGTTTTATTGATGACCTCGAAGAAAACATAAAATCACTGATAAAGTTTGCAGATGACTCAAAAACTGGGGGAGTGGTAAATAATGAAGAGGACAGATCACTGATGCAGAGCGATCTGGATCACTTAGTAAGCTGGGTCCAAGCAAGTAATATGTGTTTTAATACAACTAAATGTAAAGGTACACATCTAGGATAAAAGAATATAGGCCATACTTACATGAATAGGGACACTACCCTGGGAAGCAGTGACTCTGAACTAGATTTGGGGGATCATGGTGGCTAATGAACCGAACATAGCCCTTTTGGCCACAATGTCGCACTGAGATCTAAGGTGCTTCTTGGGTGCATAAACAGGGGAGTCTTGAGTAGAAGTAGAGGGGTTATTTTACCTCTGTATTTGGCACTGGTGCGACCGCTGCTAGACAATGGGTCCACTATTTAATAATGGGCTTGTCAGTCTAACAGAGGAAGGTATAACACACTCCAATGGCTGGAAATTGAAGCTAGACAAATTCAGATTGGAAATAAGGCATACGTTTTTTAAGGGTGAGAGTTAATTGTAACTTTAGCATTAACCATTGGAACAATTTACCAAGGTAGTGGTGGATTCTCCATCACTGACAATTTTAAAATCAAGATTGGATGTTTTTCTAAAAGATCTGCTCTAGGATTTATTTTGGGGACGTTCTATGGCCTATGTTATATAAGAAATCAGGCTAGACGATCACAATGGTCTCTTCTGGCCTTGGAATCTATGAATCAGATGATGCTTTGCAGTTAAGATAAAAGATGTCTAACAAAGAATGTTATTTCAGTGTGCAGTATTAACCTATTTTACTTATCCTATTTTGAAAGCTGTTTTGAAGATATATTTTTATACTGTATTAACCACAAAATGTATAAATGATGAAACTACTAAAAAGGGCATAAACAATGTTTAACCACCAGGTATTGAGACAGTTGGAAAGTTGCAATGGGACAGAGAACCTCAGAAATAACTTAAAGTAATGAGAAGTATGTACCAGAATGAGGAAATAGATAAGGATCAGAATGATATACAGTAAGGATGGTGGAGCAGGGCCCCCTTTGCTCCTGCCTCTGCTGTGTTCATAAACTACTCAGAGACCCTTGGGCTCAGCAATCACTGGTGCAGTTTATTTATACCGTGCACTCCCCACCACTTTCTCACCACATAACAGCTTGGGTTTTCAGCCATAAGGACTTCTCACCTTATGCAACTAGGAGGGAAGAGCTACCACTCTCCTTCCACTCTCTGGCTCCCCACTTCCTTCCTTCCTCTGGGCCTGTATGTAGCCCCAGGCTAATTAGGCTGGCAGCTGTTTCCCATTCGCCAATCAGGTGCAGCTTTCTCTAGGCAGCTCCAATTTACCTCCCTTAATTGGAGCTGGCGTGACCGAGGGCTGGCTCAGTGGTTCCTGCCCAGCACCCTGTCACAGGTGGTGACAGATATGGTAATTTCCTGCCATTTCCTTGGGAGACCTAACTAAATAAAGTTTAAATATCTTTGGAGTCCATTGAATTAAATGAATAGTTTATGTATTATTGTGGGCCAGGACTGCATGTAACCTCTGCTGGGGGGAGATGTGGCAGATGTGAGACCTAGAGAGTATTTAGCAGGAGATGAATGCAAATTCTGTGCCTCCAGCTACATAAAATCCCAGCCATTGAAGCTATGTCCTGAGGAGTGATCCATTGTCTGCTAACTTCCTGTAACATGAATGAGGCCAGGATCAAAGGCCCGAGATGTAGAAAAGGAAAGACTGAACTACTCCTGGTGGTTCCGGTTCTGAATCTGAGACAGTTATGGCACCCACCTCTCATGAGTGCCCCCTTCTGGTTGGGTGTGTCTACAGTCTTTAAAACCATTCCTGGCCCTGGTATTGGACCATATCCCCAAGGCTTCCTTCCTGGAGGCAATGGTTTTGTCCTTAGTCTGGTCTGGCCTCAGCTCTCCAGCTGGGCCTCCTGACAGTTCAGTCCCCTTCTGGGGGTTTACTTCTGTCCAATTGTAGGCCTACCCCCACTACTCCAGGTCCCAGCCCACAGACCCTAAGAATAGCAGCCATACACTGCTGTGTCCCTTTAGCAAAACTGCCTTCATTTCCCTGGACCACATCCCCGTAGCTCCAGCCTTCACCAATGCCTTACCCTTAGCTCAGGTCTCTTCTAAGCTCAGGCCCGGCAACCAGCAAGCACCTCTTCCTTGCGCTCCTGGTCTCTACTAGCACTGAGCTGTCCATCGTCCTGCAGTTCACCTTGGCCAGCTAGGAGCACCATCTGCATTTCCCTAGCTCGAGCAAGGAACTGCCTGTCTCTACTGTTCCTTTTTATAGGGCCCTCCTGGGCCCTGATCTGCTGCTCCCTACAGCCTCTCTGATTGGCTGCTTCCCCTGCAGCCACTCTAGCCTGCTTGGAGGACCGCTCCACTGCTTCTTTCCTGGGACAAGTGTAGCAGGACCCTGAGGCCTCCTCCAGCAAGGGGCCTCTGGGCCTAGTTCACCTTGTCATTCCATGGGTAAAAACCAATTGTGGGTTTTCAAGGACTGCCATGTACCACCAGAGTCAGAAGTTGGAGCTGGAGTGGCCTATGGCAAAGTTTTTAGCATGTGTGTAGGTTCTTCTATTGTTCTTTAATGTCTTCTCTGTAATGCTTTCAACTTAAGAATAAATGTGCTTGCTTATAAAGAGCTGTGTGGTCACTTATAACTGTGGGGCATTATGTTCTTCATAGCCTTCAAAGAGAAAGCACAGCACAGATGCTGGCCTGTTTAGGCAGATTGCCTTGATGTGAATATCGCACTATAGATGGGGAACTGTACCACCTGGAAAAATCCCAGGCAGGAGGGAGAGAGATGTGGGTCTCTATCACAGAGAGGTGACATTTAAGGAGCCAGGAATTTGCAAATACCTGGAGGATGAAGGGGTGATCACTACCAGCCAGCATGGATTTACTAAGAACAAATCATGCCAGACCAACCTGATTTCCTTCTTTGACAAGATAGAAGACAGGGGGATTGTGGTGGATATAATATATCTGGAGTTTAGCAAGGCTTTTGATGCAGTCCCACATGACATTCTGATAAGTAAACTGGAGAAATACAGGCTCGGCAGAGCTACCATACATTATGGATACATAATTGGTTAAACAACTGCAAACAAAGAGTAACTATTAATGGAATGATGCTCAACTGGAAAGAGGTCTCAAGTGGGGTTCCACAGGGATCTGTTCTGAGTCTGGTGTTATTTAACATCTTTATTAATGACCTGGATGTAGAAATAGAGAGCATACTGACCATATTTGCAGGTGACACAAAGCTAGAGAGGGTTGCCAACACTTTGGAGGATAGAGCTAAAATTCAAAGGGATTTTGATAAATTGGAGAACTGGGCTATAGACAAGAAAATGAAATTCAACAAAGACAAAAGTAAAGTGCTACACTTAAGGAAGAAAAACCAAATCTCACCATGAGTCAACAATGCGATGCTGTTGGGAAAAAAAAAGCAAATGCAATTTTAGGTTGCATTAACAGAAGCATAGCATGCAAGTCACGGGAGGAGATAATACTGCTCTACTGTGTCCAATTTTGGTCACCAATATATAGAAAGGATGTACAGAAATTGGAAAGGATCCAAAGATGATCAAAGGGATGGAATACTAGCCATATGAGCAAAGGCGGAAGGAACTGGATATGTTTAGTTTGGAAAAAAGGGTGATTAAGGGTGGGACATGCTAGCGGTTTTCAAATACTTGAAAGGCTGCCATTAAAGAGATGGAGAAAAAGTTGTTCTCTCTTGCCAGAGAAGGCAGGACCAGAGGCAATAGGTTCAAATTACAGCATAGCAGATTTAGATTAAAGCTTCAGGAAAAACTTCCTAACTGTAAGAACAGTAGGAAAATGGAATAAACTGCATAGGCTACTGTCATAACTATAAAGGGAAGGGTAACAGCTCTCTGTGTACAGAGACTCCAAATCCTTTT
>NW_020664409.1:90276630-90359456 GCF_002925995.2 Terrapene triunguis
TCCAGGTTCTCCCCATCTTTCTAAACAAGTCTCTCCTATTTCAAACTTGTAAGTAAAAAGCCAGGCAAGGCGTCTTAGATTTACTTTGTTTTCTCAACTTGTAATGTACCTTTTACTAGAGTGTTTATCTTTGTTTGCTGTACTTTGAACCTAAGACAGAGGGGGGTCCTCTGAGCTCTTTAAGTTTGATTACCCTGTAAAGCTATTTTCCATACTGATTTTACAGAGAAGATTTTTACCTTTTTCTTTAATTAAAAGCCTTCTTTTTTAAGAACCAGATTGATTTCTCCTTGTTTTAAGATCCAAGGGGGTTTGGATCTGTATTCACCAGGAGTTGGTGAAAGGAGGGTGGGAGGAAGGAGGGGGATGGTTAATTTCTCCTTGTTTTAAGATCCAAGGGGGTTTGGATCTGTGTTCACCAGGGAATTGGTGAAAGGTTTCTCAAGGCTTCCCAGGGAGGGAATTCTTAAGATGGTGGCAGCGGACCAGAGCTAAGCTGGTAGTTAAGCTTAGGAGTCCTCATGCAGGCCCCTACATTTGTACCCTAAAGTTCAAAGTGGGGATACAGCCTTGACAGCTACTTCACTAGAGGTTTTCAAAAAGAGTCTGGACAGCCATCAGTCTTGGATGGTTTAGACAAAACAAATCTTGCATCTTGGCAGAGGGTTAGACTAGATGACCCTTGCAGTCTATCTAGGAATAGCTCAGTGGTGGGGAGGGATAGCTCAGTAGTTTGAGCATTGGCCTGCTAAACCCAGGGTTGTGAGTTCAATCCTTGAGGGGGTCACTTAGGGATCTGGGGCAAAATCAGTACTTGGTCCTGATAGTGAAGGCAGGGGGCTGGACTCGATGACCTTCCAGTTCTATGAGATAGGTGTATATATCCCTTCTAACCCTATGATCCTATGATTGATTCTTAGAGAAGTAGTATCATAAATTGCTGCAAGCCATTGCAATAGGATAAGAAGAGTTGTGTCAGGAACAGAAATGGCTGCAATGATTTGTCCTAAGTCAGATTAAGGAGAAAGCCATGCCAGATTCTATTTTCATAAAATCAGGGTATTACCATTCTGAGCCTGGTGCAAAGAAACTACCCCAGGCAACAGTTATTAGTGAACAGAATCTCTGCATCTTGTCTCCTCTAGGTAAACACGGATGTTGCCACATATCCTTCTCACCAAACAGTCTACTGATTGGCAGAATCAACACTGGCAGAGTTCAAAGGTTGTACCCAACTGCTCACTACTGGACTGTAGCCAGCACAGACAGAACTGAGAGCGAAATGCTGCGGTGCACTCTGTCCATATCCCAGCAATCCCTCCCTTCTTCCGAATAGCAATGTACTGAACACTATGCCTTTCCAGGAAGCTAAAAAACACATAGAAAGTAAAGCCCTGGGGCTGCACAAAGACAACCATCTGCCTCACTGCCAGTGTAACAGTCTAGCAGCCTTTATTAAAATGATGTTAAGCAGTGACACATTAATCAGTGGGCTGAGTAGAGCAATAGCAACCATGCGACGCAGTAAACAAGCAACATCCAGTAGCAGAGAGAGGAAATGGATACACAGGCAATTTTTGGTAACATTGCCATTTTTATTTTGATTCCTACTGGTCATGCGTCTTGCTCTGGTTCACTGGATATTCCCCTGATCACTGAAACACGCGGTCTCATACATTCCTGAGGATTTGTTTTTTTTATACCATTTGCCAAATTCAGTATCGAGGCAAATTACTGAGGATAAAAAGGGCAGATAATTTTTAAATACATTTGTTTGCCAGCTGGTACGCAATATTTTAGTTTTGGTCCAGGACAACAGAAAGGGTTAATCTATCACCTGGAAATATAGTGGTCTCATATGCAATATTGCCAAACCTGAACATTCAAAATTCATGAGTCAAGTCCCTCAAAATCATGATACTAAGTTAGAAATCATGAGATTAAAAACCATAATTTTGAGTTCTTTTTGCTGTCTGGTTTTAGAGTCTTTAGGATACACGCAGGTCATGTTTTCAAGTTTTTCTCTACAACCAAGAAACTAAAACTTACTGTTTAAAATATGAAAGTTGACATTCTCACTATCACAGATCTCCAGAGCTGGGGCTTTAAGAAAAATCATCATATCTTGTGAAAAATGAAGATCCTATCAATGTCCAGGGTTTTTTGTTTTGTTTGGTGTGTGTATGTCAGCATTGGAAAATTTGCTCTTCTAGGAGAGTCCACTTTAAGACATCAAGAAATAATTTTAAATGTCTGATGATACATTAATCAGAAATTTGCAAGGAAACAAACTTTCTTGCCTAAGATCCCATGGTAGAGAATGTCTGCACCCATTATCCATAGAATCAACAGAATAAGATCTTAACTTTTGTCCCATTTTGTCTCATAGTTGGTCAAACGTGCAGTCAAAGTCTTGTATGTGTACATCACAATCATAGTGCAACCACAACGTGATAATGCTTTGCAGACACTGAAAGAGGCTCTGAGATTTGCATGGTATGAGCATATTCTGATTTCAGAGACAATTAAATTTTATCCACTGATGCTTCCCCTGAAGATTTGGGAATGGTCATCTCATCCATAGGTCCTTGTATGTTACGACAGAGTAAGCAAACCTCTAAGCCCATGCACAGTCTAATTATCCAGTACACAGACAAACTTCTTCCACTCACATAGGAAATTTGTGATTAATCCAACCATAGCAAATATATACTAGGTAAAATTTTGAAACCTGGATGCTTAAAGTTCCTAAATCCATTTCAGGCTGCTAAATGAGTGTAGGAAGCAAAAGTTGCTCATCATCTCTGAAAAATCAAATCACTTTAAATTAAAACCTAATTATGGATCTACGAGCCCAATCTGAGGCATCCAGGTTTGAAAATATTGGCCATTACTTTCAGACAGATGATAAATATCCAACAGTTAGGACTCATCATCTTTTCCACCTACTTTCTGACTAACTCACAACTAGCTTCTTGTTTGTGGCGCTGGACTCTATAATTTGTTCCATGTAATTTTGAGATTAAGCATTTCTGGGGGAATGAATTTCATGGCAGATGCTCTCAGTAGGTAGCCTTTTGTAAAGCCAACTACTAGTCAGAGGTTAGTACAGCTGCTGTATGGAACACAGTTGGCTCACGCAGAAGGGATTGAAAATGTAGTAGCCCAAAATGGATTCTAGTCAGCTATTCAATGTCGCCAAGTAATTAAAACAGCCAGAGCCTGCTGATGAGTGACTCAAAATCCCAGCATCCCAGAGAAACTTTCAGCAATTTTACAAAGTAAATCAGATGAAGAGACACCTGGATCCTTTGTACAGATGTTTTAGTCAGCGATTTTTGTCTCCATTCCCTTTCCCCAAAAGCCAGGATTTGCCATGGACAAGTCTCTAACGGGTCCAAGTTCAGATTCAATCCAAACATTTCTCCACAAAATTAAGCTGGAAATCTGACAAGAACAGCCTCTCTCATAAGACTTCTGGCACTGTCATTCCTTATCCTGACTGTAACTTGGAAACAGCCAAATCTTAAAGGTTTGGTTTAAAAATGGGCAAAGATTTAGGAGGAGATACTTATCTAGAAGGGTTTGCCCATTCCTAGTGAGGATGCTTAATACCCTCAGCTAAAGTTACAAAAGCACCAAGAATGACACAATATTGTGTTCAACAGAAAATAATATGTACTGGGGGATTTCTCTGAACTGACAGACATATAAAACAAGTTAACATAAAACTGTGCATGTGACCACTTCTTTAGCATTTATAGTTTCCTTTAAAGAATTCATCTGGAGTAATACAAACTTGTCCAGGAATCTGAATGCTGAACTGGCTGCTGTCCACCAATCTCACCATACAGTGTACCAGACAATGGGGAACGGAAAGCTTTAATCGGATTTGAGGATAATGAGCCTGATTGGTTCAGAGGATGTTGTCTGAAACTGAAAGTGCCTGTGAGATTGCAGAGCTTACACCTTATCTTGTGTTTACTCAGTGTTTGTGCGTAAAAGTCTGCCTTGATCTCACAAGACCTTGTGGGGTGCTCAGTGGAAAGTGAAAGGTTGTTGGCCTCTGCGCTCAGGGTATATCTGTATTGCAGTCATGGGTTGTGATTGCAGCTTGAGTAGATATACTTGAGATAGCTTTGATCTAGCTAACTTGAGTCCCAGAGCAGTGAAGCTGTGGCAGTGCATGCTTCAGCATGGGCTGTACAAGCCCACCTGGAATCCTGAGTTATTACTCTACTCGCAGGGCTAGCCTGTGCTAAAGCACACGCTGCCGCAGCTTCACTGCTCCAGGACCTGAGCTAGCTAGATTAAAGCTAGGTGGAGCATGTCGGCTCCAGCTGCAATCATACCCCATGATTGCAGTATAGATAGGCTTGGCAGAATTAGATTTTTATTGTTTTATAATTCTGAGACGGTTACAGGATGGCTGGCCCCTGTAAATGACGCAGGTCTAGCGTCCCTGTGACAGAACAGGTGCTTCCAGTTTGGCTAATTAAGAGGGCATGGTGGCATGTGGGGGCTATAAAGGATCGTTTCATCACAAACCCATACGGGATGTGTGCAATCCTTAAATGGGTTTTCTTTCCCCTGCTGCCCCAGACAAAGCCTTTCCCACCTCTCAGAGTTGCGGGAGCCAGAGCAGGGTAGCGCTGACATCAGCTGCAGCTGTGAGGGCTCAGCACTTCTGCAAATCAGACTCCAGGGTCTCAAGTCAGGCACCGAGAAAATGAGGCACACACAAATTTTCCAAGTGTGAAAAGTTCGGTTTAAGTGACTTGACCAGCATCACCTAGCAACTCTGTGATAGAGGCAGGGATAGAATCAGGGGTGCTGGAACAATTTGTATAGTGGGGGTGCTGAGAGCCATTGAGCCCACCTGTAAACCCTATATATGATGGAGACCCCTTCCAGACAGGGGGTGTGGCAGCACCACCAGTTCCAGCCCCTACGGATAGAATCCAATTCTCCAAGGCAGCATTCTTCAGCCTTAACCATGAGACTGTCATTTCTCTTCCTGCAGTTCCCTGTCTCATTTACTAGACACCTTCCGACTTCTGCAAGAAATGAGGCAGAGGTCCTATTGACAACAGCTTCTTTTGCTACACAACCGTGCTCCATCACTGAATGAGGAAAGAGTGCTGTGGGGGAAAAATAGTTTGTGATCATGTACTTGATGACTGTATCAGAATGCATATGCAGAAGGGGGTGGATTAAGGTTGCACGGGCAGCGGTGGTGAATGCTTCTGGAAGAACTGCTAGTTAAACGTGGGAAAGGCTGATTGACATTTTTACAACAAGCACGATTTCAGAATGTCCTTAGACCCTTATGGCTCAGAGCATCTTCGTTACAAATGGCCGATCAAGGAAGTCATTCGTGAAAACATAGCAGGTGTTAAAATGCAAAAGGAATATCTGGGGGAATTCTGATGGCGCTTGGAAGGCTCTAGAGATTCTCTTATTTTTAATAGTTCTTATTCTTTAGGAATAATTGCTGGTTCCGCCATTGAAGCACCCAGGTATGAGCTCTGACCAGCTGGGAACTCTGCTTGACTTCTGGCTCTTATTACTTTAATCTGCACATTTCTTATTATGTTAGTCTGTAAAGCTGCCAAAGGTGTTAAGCCCTTGCATTTTGGTTTGTCTCCTGCTTTAATGAATGTCCTGTTGCACATGTTCCTGTAAATACAGTAGCTTATATCTGTAATAATAACTGTTTGAGACCCTAATGGCTAGTCTATACCCAGCAGGAGGGATTGCTGTGATTAGCTGCAGTTGTCCAAACCAAATGCTACTCAGACCTGCTAACCTCCATAGAACTGGAGCACCGTTGAAGGGCAAGATATGACCAAATGGTACCTGGTGACAGAAAAAGAATTTAACATTCAGGCTAGAAATAGGCCTGTAAGAGCTAAACAGATGGTCATCTAAACACTCATCCAGAATTCTGACCAAACAAATAGGCCCTTAGGGGAAAATGATGTCCCAGGAAGAAGAATCTTATTAATCAGTAGGATTTTTACCCTCTGAACATATCTGCATGGTACTGGAAGTTCGAGTATGTGAATACTGTGAACAGTTTTCCATCGATGTCTGTTCAGCTTTTAAAACAAACTCATTTTGAGTACGGTCCTGCCCCCTATAGGCTCACTTCCTATGACAATTCTAGTAAGCAACTTTAATATAATAATACACGACTTGTAAATAGTGCTTGTAATCAGTAGATTTCAAAGCACTTCACAAAGGAGGTCAGTATCATTATCCTCATTGTATGGATGGAGAAACTGAGATACAGAGAGGTGAAGAGACTTGTCCCTCCAACAGGCCAGTGGCTGAGCCAGGCATAGAACCCACGTCTCCCAAGTCCCACTCCAGTACTCTATCCCCTACGCAACACTGCCTCCCAATCAGGGAACAGCAATGATACTACATCACCTAAGTGGCCAGACAGAAGTAGCTAACCTAGCTCAAATTTTGAACATGTACTTCCTGCAATGATCAGCCCTGAACAAGATACAGGCGAGGGTATTTTTATACGGAAATTATTCACTAAATGAATTCAAAAGCTGAAATAATCAGCCAATTCCTACACACAAAATAAGTAGTGAAACCTGTCAAATAAATTATTCACTCAGCACTATTGGTAGCACTGTGCATTTGGATCACTTATTGTATCCATGCTGCCTAATGTTTTGACTGGCTATGGATTTGATATTTTGTTTTCAATTTATACTTGCAGTATACAAACAAATCAACACCACAGCCAATCAATTGACATAGGCAGATAAAATACAAGTAAGTAATCAAAAATAACATATTTTGTTTACTTTTAGAGACTGTTCACAGTTTACTCAATGATACACAAAAAGGTTGGAGGTAAACTTCAGTGTTCTACCTCAAGGCAAGCCAGGCCAGTTCATCTGAATGGATCCATATACACACTTCAGCTGTTTTCAAAAATCTGGGGAGAAATTACAATGCTGTTTGTTTTTATTCCAGAGCCAGGGAAGCATTAGACCCATTAAATCATTGCTCCAAGAAAAATATAAAGAGAAAAGACAAGATTTTCAAACATCTTAAGTGAGTGAGGAATCTAAGTCCCACTGAAAGTCAATGGGACTTAGGTGCTTTTGAAAATTTTACCTGGTGAGGCTTAAGAATCTTTTCTAACATTTATCCCATACAAATGAGGACCGATTATTAAAAAGATAAATCTGTGGCTGTCGCAAATTGTAGTAACCTCTCCAGACACTTCTAAATCACACCCAGAAAAGATCTGAAATGTCTGGCATCTCCACATTCCCTATGTCTCTCTTTCCATCTAACATTTTGTCTATTTAACATAATTAACATTCATTTTAGGTAGCCTAGCCACTATTATATATACACCTTTAGAATAAAACAGAACCAGACACGTCTTTTGTTAATTAATATTCATTCAATGAATATTCACACTACACTCAGGGTGACCATATTTTCCCAAATGGTCCCCCACCCCCTCCTCCACCCACACTGCCCACCCGTATGTGGGCCCGCCCGAGGCTCCCCTCTCCTCATCACCCACAGGGATGGCCTGAGCCTCCCCTACCCCACCGCCTGCACGCGCAGCCAGCCCCAGGGCCCACTGTCACCTGCTTGTGTGCAGGGCTGGCTCAGCCCGAGCCGCTCTCCTGAGCCCTCCCTCCCACACAGGGCTGGCGTTGCCGCTCACCTCCCACCCCCCCCCGCATGTTCCTCTGCACCCCCCCAGGAGTCACACCCCACTTTTGGGGCAGAACTGGGCATTTGTTCAGTTTACTCTTGATCATCAGTTGGCAAGAGCAAACTGGACAAATGCCCAATTTTGCTAAAAAAAAGTTGGAACGGCTGAGACAGGGCTTAAAAAAGGGACTGTCCCAGCCAAAACGGGATGTAGGGTCACCCGGATTCTGAATTTAGGTCTCATTCCCTACCTGACTTTTAACATTACCTCCCCACCAATGCATTTTGTCCGTGAGCTAGTCACCGCCCATACTCCTCCTGGGGTATGGCCTGGGGTCACGCATCAGGCAGCTGCCTTGGTTTCCCATCTTGGACTATTCAAATAAAACTTCACCCAGGCTTTTTGTGCTCAAAAATACCCCTCCTTGGGGACTGGGTTTATTAATATAAAATAAACTCCAAATAAAACTCAAAGTTCCAAAACAAAGCCTATCCAAATGTGCACACAAAACAAAGGGTTTTCTTCATCCTCCCAGGCCTTTGTGCCTGGGGCCTTTCCTGCTTTGGCAGGCCACCCCCAGGTCCTTGCTGGCTGAACATTCAGTCCTAACTTCCAGGGCTCTCTGTTAGCACCTGCTCACCCCAAATAGTCTCTGATTTCTGAGCACGACCCACTCCCTCCCATTGTAGCTTCCTGCAGATCTTCATATGGGAAATCATATGATCGCTCATGGTTCTTTAGTAATCAGGGTTGGCTGGCTCTATGCTTAGGGGCAACCCACCCTGTTACAGTCCAATAGAAAGGGGTATAGGTTAGAGACTTTCATTAATAGACTTCCTATATCCATTGACTGATACTTTAATGGACTGAACTCAGGCTCTTTGAGGGAGTTGAGATCAGTCATTATGCTGATAAAATGTCTAAATTGAAAATTATCTAGATAAGTGAGAACAGTAAATGTAAGCAGTACTGGTCCTATCAGAAAACCAAAGAGCTTAATTGTAATATAAGACTTTAAGGGACATAAGACTCAGCTCATCCCACAGTTGGAGAAGGTTATCTCTAAGACCATCCAGCACATGGGGCTTGTGGGTGAGAGGGTGACTTCCTTGAGTGAATTTCCAAAACAAAGTACTTGGCACTAAATATCAAAGTAGGAATTGCATTGTCCTTCCTTAGCCTTCTTAGCTCATTTTAGTGATCACAGAGAAAATGCTCTCGATGTAATATGGTGTAAGCTATTCCAGTATATGGCTCTCATTCCACTTCCAATGCCCTTCACT
Source organism: Terrapene triunguis (assembly GCF_002925995.2). Taxonomy (NCBI): domain Eukaryota; kingdom Metazoa; phylum Chordata; order Testudines; family Emydidae; genus Terrapene; species Terrapene triunguis. Next base: position 90,285,616 of record NW_020664409.1, read on the forward strand.
TAATGGATCATTTCTGATTAACTGGGCCCAAGATTGTATTAGAAAGGCCAATAATTGGCAGCCCTGAGGAGTTCCTCTGAAGAGTGGAACAGTTCCAGACACTAAGAAGTTACTTTAACTTTTGTCCTTGTCCCCATAACCAAAGTGGTACCCAGTATTGGATGTTAACCCCAAATCTCAACTGGATCTGTGTCTCTAAAAGTTACCCCATTTGATGCAGTTGAAGGCCTCTTCACTGAGCAAGCTCATCATTCCAGTGAGATGGAACAGCATTTTAAAATTCACTGTCGGACAGCAGCCATGAACAAAATCCTATTTCAGCTTTGGTTTTCTAGCTAGCGCTTTGAGTATAAATTTAAAAATAATTCTTTAGGATGAAATCAGTTGGATGTCGTTGAAACTTGTTCCCTTCAGATTTCTGCCATACTGTGTGGACTGTCTGAGAAGAGATCATTAGTAAAGGCTTCTTGGTACATTCTTGACAGTACCGGCATTATTTTGGATTCAAAACTTCTAAGGAATTCTACCAGGAAGTGATTAAGCCACAGACCTTTCCATCCCTCTAGTAAAAAGATAGCAATGCTGGTGTCATTATTTAAAAGCGGCGTTCCCATGGCTGCAGATTGCTCTGCTGTTGAGCGAGGTAGTCTTAACATAGAATACCATGATCTTATGGAATCCCACATTTGTGGCTATATTGATTTATACAATTAATTGTGATAGTTTGAGACCATTTCACTGATATCTGTCTTAGGAGTATGTGCGTACTATGACTTTCCTAATGCAAGACTAGCAATGATCCAGTTTTGTCGCCATGCTCGAACACTTGTTTGCTTCATATAAGAGAACAGGACTAACCTCTGTCATGGAGTCAAGAGTCAGGGTGTATTTTATAGCCTAACCTCAGAATCAGATCAAAAAAGTTTCCTTCCCAAGAGGCCTGCCATGCTCTTTGTGGTGTGAAATGTGTGTGCCCGGACGAACATTCATGGCCTGATTTTCAAAAAGTGTTGAGCACCCACTGCTCCTGCTAAACAGAATGGGACGCGCTCAGTACCTTTGAAAATAAGGTCAGTCCATACTTCTACAGCACATGGAACATTGTTATGTCAATGAGACCGATGTCCCTCCTGGGAAAGCTGGGTTTTAAAGTTAGTTTAGAGGAGTGAGAAAAGACAGAGTCAGTAATGTATGTAAACTGAGCGGTACACAACAGGCACAAACAGCTCTATTTATATAACAATAAGGATAGCAGGCGCACTGATAACAGCCACAGCATTGGAATAAATTCTGAATTTTCTGGCTTTTCTACTTTACAACCCAATCGTGCAAACCCTTATTAACATGAGTTGTCCCTATTATTATTATTTGTATCATATCACCTCGGAGCCCTAGTCGTGGACCAGGACCCCATTGTGCTAGGCCTTGTACAAACACAGAACATAGTCTCTGCTCAAAGAGTTTACAATCTAAGGGCCTGTCTACGCTTAAAATGTTGCAGCTGTGCCGCTGTAGTTCTTAAGTGAAGAGGCTACCTACACTGATGGGAGGGCTTCTTCTATTGGCATAGATACTTCACCTCCCCAAGAGGCAGTAGCTAGGTCAACGGGAGAATTCTCCTGTCAGCCTAGCACTGTCTACACTGGGGTTTAACTGTGTCGTGCAGAGGTGTGGACTTTTTATACCCTGGAGCAACTGACCTAATTTCCTAATGTAGACCAGGTCTAAATAAGAGTTTATAATCTAAGCAAGAAAAACCCCATTGGCAGTCTGGACTATTGATGTATATTACATTTTTGTATTAACTTAATTTTTTTCATGGCAAGTAGAAAAACAAATGTTATCTAGATACTCTAAAGTGATGGGGGGGGAGGGGAGAAGCAAATTTTGTTTTTAACTAAGAGATTGGAACAGCTCTGCAGTGTCCCTGGTAAAACAAAAAAACCAAGTCATTTAAATCATATCCCTATTAAGAACTGACAAGACTGAAATGGCTTCCACAGAACCACGCTAGTATCTTAAGCAAATATATAATTTAGTTGTTTTTATATAACACGGCTATTTTGTGTTCACATAACTAGGGAGTAGACAAATGGGACTTATGCCATTTGTAATGAAATTCTGGGGGGAAATGTGCACTGTAATTGTAGTTCAGATATTTAAATTTAAGATACTCTATATACAAGTGAGCTAGGAGAAAACAATTCAGCCTCATTAACAATAGAATTTTTGAGCGTAAGGAATAGATAAGGTAATTAAAGCCTATACAGTATGTGCACTATCCCTTTAAAACTATTTTGGATTAATGATGACAATATTGCATTTACACAGCACCATTCTTCCAAATAAAAGGAGTACTTGTGGCACCTTAGAGACTAACAAATTTATTAGAGCATAAGCTTTCGTGGGCTACAACCCACTTCTTCGGATGGCTTACGCTCTAATAAATTTGTTAGTCTCTAAGGTGCCACAAGTACTCCTGTTCTTTTTGCGGATACAGACTAACACGGCTGCTACTCTGAAACCATTCTTCCAAATGGGTCCCGAAGAATATAAACCAACTGCACAATTGTATAGAAATATAGGAATTGCTTTGCCCACCACTGAAGTGCAGCCATCTCTGGCATGACATGCATTTCTTGTAAGAATACAAGGCAATCATAGAAATGTCTGGCTGTAAAGGACCTCCAGAGGTCATCTCTCTGCACTGAGGCAGGACCAAACCAGCAGTATCACATAGCCATTTAACGTAAGAGAAGACTACAGTATCCAATTAAAATAAAAAAGGGGAATTTTGGGTAGTTAGTTAACAAGTCTGAATTTGTACAGGACACTAGGATAATTCTTGCAAAAGTGCCATGGGATTTTTAATAACCACAGGTAGCCAGGAGTATTTTTTTTTCCATCTGACAGTACCCTTCAGGAGCACCTCATGCATACCATCATACTGAAGCATCAGTTGGCACTAACTGAGAAATAAATGACCAATGACAATCAACAGCACTTCTCCGTACAACACGTACATTTTTTTGTAGAGATTCCTAACTAAAAATTGACCCATTTAGTGTCTGAACACACACACACACAAAGAACACAGTCACAGAGTCACTTAAGGTAAAAACACAATTTTAAAATGTTTTATATGATTCAGATTCCAAGACTAGATAGGACCACTGTGATCAGCTGGTCTGACCTCCTGTATAACACAGGCCATAGCATCTCTCAAAATAATTCCTTTTGAACTAGTACAGATCTTTAAAGAAAGAAACAAAAACCAACTTTGATTTAAAATTTGCCAGTGTTGGCAAATCCATCATGACTCTTGGTAAATTTTTCCAATGGTTAAGTACCCTCAGCATTAAAAATGTATGCCTTATTTCCAGTCTGAATTTGTCTAGCTTCAACTTCCAGCCATTGGATCATGTTATACCTTTCTCTGCTAGACTGAAGAGCCCATTATCAAATAATTTGTCCCCCATGTTGGTTCTTATAAACTGTGATCAAATCACCCTTTAACCTTCTCTTTGTTAAGCTAAAATAGATTGAGCTCCTTGAGTCTAATCACTATAAGGTATATTTTCTAACCCTTTAATCATTCTCATGGCTCTTCTCTGAAACCAGTTTATTAACATCCTTCTTCAACTGTGGACACCAGAACTGGACACAGTATTCCAGTAGTGGTCACATCAGTGCCAAGTATGTAGGCAAGAACCTCTCTACTTGAGATTCCCCTGTTTATGCATCCAAAGATTCCATCAGCCCTTTTGGCCACAACATTGCACTGGGAACTCATGTTCAGCTGCTTATCTTCCATGACCCTCAACTCTTTTTTTAGCATCACTGCTTTCCAGGATAGTCTCCTTTCCTATAAGTATGGCCTACATTCTTTGTTCCTATACATATACATTTACATTTAGCCATAATAAAAATACATTGTTTGCTTCCATCCAGTTTACCAAAGTGATCCAGAGCACCCTGACTTTGCTTTTCATTATTTACCACTCCGCAATAGGATTCTATTTTTAGAGACTAAATTAACTCAGATACTTCCCCTTTTGGAGATAATGGATCACAGCAACCATCAAGAAGGTGAGAAATAATCTCCCCTGGTCCCTGTTGACTGTTCAAAGTGTTAATTGCTCTGCATTGCTTGTAAAATTGCTGACTTTGCTGTGTAATTGCTCAAGTCCTTTGCTCAACAAGTTGCCGCAGATATATTTCTAGCATTGGCAACAAGTTGCATTAACTCAGTGCAGACTTTACTACAGACAGGACAAAGAACTGAGGACTGGAGTGTATGTCCTTGTTCTGCTAAGTTTTTTTTCTTCCCTACGCTAATTTCACACAAATTCCACTTAAAGGTATTTTTAAAGGATATTTAAATGCACTGTTACCCATCCTGGTAGGTTTTCTTGGACTTCTCCCTTTCTATAATAATTCCATGAAGGCCCCACACTGGCTATATTCCTTCAAATGTTAATTGCTTGCCTGGGGGAAGAGTCAGGAAGCATGATTCCTCTCCTCACCTTAGTCAACTTTGAGCACAGCATATCCAAAAGGAAATCTCACTACCAGAGGCAGAGTGGAGGAAAATTTTGACCAGTCCCAAAGGGACTGCTTTCAATCTATGTAGCTTTTGTTCCACTACAATGTTACCTCCCTCCTCATAGCAGTTATACTCACCCTTGTGGTGAGGGGTACGCAACCCCTTCTCAGGCTGCTACTGGGAGCCTGAAAGTATCATCTTTGTGAGACTCCTCTACCCTGCTGGGCCAGAGCTGATTCTGTGTCTGCTCTCCTGTGTCATCACTTCCCTACATGAGTGGCCGGTGACCCAGCCTTTGGGGGACGCTAGCCCCTGGCTTCTCCCCTTCTGCCGGAGGCCCTGCCCCTTCCTCTCCCCTTGTGCCCTCTCTACCCTGCAGGAGCCCAGAACACCCCCACCATGGCCCCAGGACCAGCGCTGGACGGCGCAGCAGCAGCGCCTACAGCCTCAAAGTGCTGGGTGGCACGGTCCGAGCACCAGGAGGGCAGCGCAGTCCCAGCGCCAGCCGCCCCGAGTCCCCGTGATAGGCTGCCCAGCCCCAGCCAGCCTGGGCCAAGGCAGAGCACCAGGAAATGCAGGAGGGGGCCTCTTGGGGGCGCAGCATGGGTGGGGCAACGCCAGGCTGTTTGGGGAGGCGCAGACTCCCCCAGCCTATGATACCCACCGCCCATGCTTCCCTATCATACATTTTGTTAATCAGTCTATAAACTGACCCTTTCAATAGCAAATGTCATTTACTAAAATCAATTGATATAACCTACTAGGATTAGATTTGCATTATTTTAGTTAAGGGATGTTTATTTATAATGACTTAGGCTTTGTCTGCATTGGAGATTTGTCCTGATTCCAGCCATCCCTGGCTAGCCACAAGTGTAAGGGAACCAATACAAACCCCTAGTGTAGACATCATCTGCACCAGTGAAACTAACCGAGGTTTTGAGCAGTTTGAACCGGTGTAGATACAGTGATGGCTGGCTATCACTGCCTGGAATCAAGGCAAATGCCCAGTGCAGACACGGTCTTAATTTAAAATTTTTATCAATACAAATAATTTCCTCCCACCGCCTCATATATTGCTGACTGAACAAACCAGACACCTTCTTCTGTGTACTATCAAGCTACCAGTGACTCCATCAGAGGACATTTTTACATATTCCTCCACTCCATCTCTGATGTTTGATTATGCATAATAGGCTTACCCCAGAAGGTTTTCATTTTAATGTTTCAAATTCACAAACAGTTTTATCACTTCACATTTCAACTAACATTCATGGGAAGTTTGCTGGTAGCTTTTTGGGATGAGGGTGAAATTGACATATACTGATGCTAACTGACTGAAATCAAATCTTCCTGTCTTTATTAATTTAAAAGGTGTGCTGTCAACTTGAAATCTAGTCCAGTCAAAACAAATGAGTTAAAAAAAGTGGCTTCCGGTAATTCATATGCCCCTGAATCTTCCTGCTGATTTTTGTGGGTTTTCAGTCACATTTTCCTATTTTAAAAAAATATTTCTCTCCCCCCTTCTTCCATGGAAAAGACCAATACAACTGAAAGGGGAAACAGACTAATTGCCTGATTTTCAGAGGTACTGAGTACTCATAGCTTCCTTTGACTTCACTAGGAACTACAAGCACTTAGCACTGACAAAAAAAAATCAGATTGTAAATGACTATATGGGGGAAAACAGTGAAGTTCATTATACTCAAAATTTGGACATAAAAAACTGACAATAGAAAGAAAAATATCTTTTTTCCCCTCATCCTTTCTGTTACAATATCTTAAGGTGTTACCTGTAACAAGAGTAGTTACAAAAATCAGATAGATGTACAATTTTGTGTGTGTGTTAATGTTAATAGTGGTTCTTTAAGAAATAAAGTCCTATTTTGTTCTCCTTAAGCATGTAGAAATCCTACTGACAGCAACAGGAGTTCTGTATTCCAAAGGAGAGGAAGAGGCAGCCTGTATTTATTCCAACTTCCCTCTAAAACAATAACATTTTAATGCAAGTCCCCCCCATATTTAATTCTTAATAAATCAGCTTTCAATACAAAATTTACTGTTCCTTTAAATGAGAAGGGTGAATACGCAAACTGTATTATAGGACCATGACTCTAAAATATTATTGAAGAATCGCTGCCAAAATACTGCTAAATAATTCCTTTCTAGTTAAGATCAAATTTATGGCTAATAGAGTAGAAGCTTGCTAATTCACACTAATGACTGCGAGATCCATTGCAAATTATTGAATTTTGCAAATAAGTAAGTGGGAAACACAATGAAAAAAGCAAGGGTAATGTATCACAAAATGCACTTTGCTCATTTATCCTGACAACTGTGGTTTCAATTATTTATAATACTTCATCATGTACTAGTAAATGTACTGTAGTCTATTTTGTAAAAATAGACATTAGTAAGATTAGAGTAATATGACATCTGCTATTACCTCTTTGCTCAGAAGTGGCTACAAGTCACCACACTGACCAAGATTTTCAAAAGTGGGGAGCCTAAAGTTTGAGTCCTTTGTCTATAATTGGGTATGTAAATAAGTAGGCTGATTTTCAAAACTCTGAGCACCCAGCAGCTCCCATTAACTTCAAACACCTAGATGAAAACCTCAATGGGAACATCAGGCCACTTATTTAGGTACCTAAATATGGTCTTAGATAGCCTAAATTAAGGGCCCCATTTTGAAAGGCCTGGCCAACTTGCATCAGCCAAGATTCGATCTACTTCAAAGGGCCAAATCTTAGAGTCAGTGGGAGTTTTGCCTGCATAGGCCTATAGATATTAATCAAATATCTAAAGATTTAAAACAAACACACCTCCTTTTAAAAAACAAAAACTTTATTTCTCCCTACTGCTATTGCAGGTCCATCTACAGAAGCAGAAGAGGAAAGCAAACCTTCACTTCCCTAAGTGTAGTTAAACATAGTTCTGCTTTCCATACTTGAATCACAAGTGCAATGTATGTGAGCAAAGCTCATTGTACTATGGGGGAGGGGATGGGGGGGGACAAAGCAAATTTGAATTTAGTCATTCCGGTAACAGAGTCATTTCCAGACTATTAAATACTAAGGGTGTTGGCCCGAGTTGCATCACACACAACCTACGCTGGATGAACACCATGTACTCAGCAAACGAGACGGTTGGGCATCCCAGGAGGATTAGTGTAACAGACTTGCCAGTGCATGCGGTTCTATCTGTTTTATCAAGTATATCACAATTCTGAAAGAAAAAACCCCAACATTTCCCCCCTTAATATATTAGCACTCATAGAGGTGCCAGATTGACAGCCCGGGAGCATAACGTTTTAATATGATCTGGAGAACAGCTTCAGTGCAGACAGCAGCTGTACAAGCTTCCCTCTTGAACTGAGCTGAAACTTGAAAGGCAATGTGAGGGAACCACTTCCAGTAGTGATTGTTCAGCTCCGTCGCCATGATTTTTCAGTTCTTGACTGCTGCCTACCCTGCTAAGAATGCCAGATATGGAGGGAAACTTGTTGAGTAGGTTCTGGAATGAGACCATCATTTCATTTCAGATAGCCTTCTGAACAGTCCTACTGTGACTTTAAGTCACTACCAGGGCTGGTTTTGGGGAGGCTAGGATTGCTGGCAGCTGTGCCTGTGCAAGGCATGTTGCAACTGGTTCTTGTGCAGGGAGAAAGGAGCTGGAAGGCTCATTGTGACCTCTGCCCTCCATTGCACTGCCATATCGGGCCAATCACAATCTGGTCTTCAGTGTCTTATGTTTTCACTTTAACACTGGCGACCAAAAGGGATGAAAATCCCTTCTGGACTCTACCATAAAAAAGCTCTTTGAAATTGAGTCCAAGAAATCAAAGTGATTCTCCCTTCAATATAATGTTTAGAAAAGCAAGAACTGAACCTTCTACAGCACACTCCTGGAGCCATTCCACCTACCCTGCAGGGTGAATTGTATTGAGCAACCCTGAGTTTCTGTAAAAGAGATACTCCCTTCCTGTAGGGTAGCTGGAATTTTTAGGCTCCAGGAAACTATAGAAGAGCGCCATACTTAACAGGCAACTCAGTTTTCCAGCAGAGTGTCATTCAACCACAATTTATGGGGAAAGAAAAGATTTCCTGTAATCTGACTGTACTCACCCATCGTGGGAATTCGCTTCCAGTATGCTGACTCATTTTTTGCTGTGTGTTCCTGTTTCATAGAATCATAGGACTGGAAGTGACCTCGAGAGGTCATCTAGTTCAGTCTCCTGCACTCATGGCAGGACCAAGTATTGTCTTCACCATCCCTGACAGGTGTTTATCTAACCTGCTCTTAGAAATCGCCCATGATGGAGATTCCACAACCTCCCTGGGCAATTTATTCCAGTGCTTAACTATCCTGACAGTTAGGAAGCTTTTCCTAATGTCCAACCTAAACCGTGCTTGCTGCAATTTAAGCCCATTGCTTATTGTCCTATCCTCAGAGGTTAATAAGAACAATTTTTCTCCCTCCCCCTTGCAACAACCTTTTATATACTTGAAAACTGTTATGTCCCCTCTCCGTCTTCTCCTCTCCAAACTAAACAAACCCAATTTTTTCAATCTTCTGTCAAAGGTCATGTTTTCCAGACCTTTAATCATTTTTGTTGATCTTCTATGGACTTTCTCCAACTTGTCCACATCTTTCCTGAAATGTGGTGCCCAGAACTGGCACACTATTCCAACTGAGGTGTGGAGTAGAGTGGAAGAATCACTTCTTGTGTCTTGCTTACAACACTCCTGCTAATACATCCCAGAATGATGTTTCCTCACAGTTTTTCCTCTTCTTTCCAAAATGGCATCAACTTTCCTCCACTTATTTGTGACAGGATGTACTCAAAGATGGGTCTGAATTTGGGGTATATAAACACTAATGACTTCCACCCAGCAATTTCCCTTCCCCCCATCACTTACTTATGCCCTCATTGGATTTTATAAAATGTAACCAGAAAGTCCCCTTTGAGATGTAACAACTCATTTGCATGGCAGCCCTCTGGCAGAGATGCAGTCAGATCATTACAGCTTGGATAAACAGGGCTTCGGGAGATGAAGGAGGACAGTTTGAATTGCCAATCATGGGCGGCAGGTATAAGAGGTCAGAGGAAACTACGCCTCCCCGATACAGCCACCACCACCCCATGTATGGACCGTGATGACCTCACCTGTGTTCCGCCTCTTCCACTTCCTGCTCCGCCCCTTCCCTGAGGCCCCTACCGCTGCCTGGTGAGTCCCTCCTCTCCTCCACTCCACCTTCCTCTCTGGAAGTCCCCGCCAGCCACTGTCTCCCTCCTCACTTCCCCTCACCCACAAGACCCCTCCCACCCACTGCTTGCCGCGTTCCTCCTCTCCTCCATCCACTTCCCTGCGATACCCTCCCTCTCCGCTGCTTGCCACGTTACTCCTCACATTCCCACCCCCACAGGGGAGGGGGGTGAAGGAGAGGAGGGATGTAGAGAGCGCAAGCAGTGGGGGCCTCGCGGGGGAGGAGAGGAGGGACGTGGCAGGCGGTGGGGGGGGGCTGAGCGGGGAGGCGGGAGTCTGGGGCAGAGCAGGGGTGGGGCCTAGGGTGGAGTGTGGGGAGGACTCTGGGCAGAAAAGATGGGATAGGGAGCTAGCCCCCCCCAGGGGAAGCTTCACCCGCCGCCCATGTTGCTAACACTGGAGTACAGACAAGAGAACGCTGACAACTAGTTGGCTTTAAAGAGTCCCTGTCAGGTGGCGTTCAGCTTCATTCAAGTGTTGCTCACACTTGACACACACCTTTACCAACTTTAAAAGCCATTAAAGGGTTAACCCCCAACGTGTGTGTGTTTCAATAGGTACAATTCAACAGTTAATTTTCAGATGCCTTGGGCTTCCATGGTTTTACACCCTGATGAAGCTCAAGGTCAAAGAGGGAGTTGGATTGTAGCTGGATTCTCGGAGCAGGAAGATGGTTGGGACTGGAGGATTTGCTTTCCACCACAGGCTCCTCCTGTGTACTGGGAGCTGCCCTGATAAAAACACTGCAACATTCTAAAGAAATAAGCCACAGCTCTGAAACACTGCTATTGTAAGGTAGAGTTTTGGACTATTATTGCAGAATACCGTGGTACCTTTTTTAGGATTATTCGCACCAGTTTCTGCTTCCTTGTTCCTTGCAGTGGTCCAAATCCTCCCTTTAAGCAAGAAGTGAAAGTAGACTCCCATTTAAAACCTAAAATACACCTACTACATTGAGATTTTTGAGGGGATATTCTTCCACACACTGCAGAATGGGTCTATTTATGGTCAACATGAGATCATAGTACAGTGTCTGTACAACCCCCAGGAGACCACAACAAAACTGCTGTCAACTAGCATTTGCTAAACTGGGATTGCACTGGGTGTTTGTGCACACAGAAAATTATTAAACACACTTAAACTATAAATAGTAATGAACTGAAAGTAGTAGCTCTTCTTAAGGTCAGCAAAAGTGAATCCTAAACTGGTGCAGTTTTATAGTTAAATTACAAAGCACTCAACCTAAAATTAACTTCCTCTGGGCAATCTTAAAATAGTTGATTGCTGGATCTGAGCTGATGGGTGTTCTCTGTTAGTTGCTCCTGATGAAATATAAAAGTGGTTTATTGCATCTATAATTATATAAAAACTTTGCCCAGTACTTTGCTCTGCTGACTGGAGGAGTCAAGTTTAGATGTAGGATATGAAATACAGTGATGAATATGAAAAAGGCATAAAGCAATGTAAACAGTATCAAACTTTCTGAAACAAGTCTGCTACTCAGACTTACAGTTCATACAATGCAGGTGTGTGTGATTATATATGTTCATATACATATATTTAAAGGAACCACCAAGGCACATAACTTTAAGTGATCCTGTTATTATAACCCTCGTGCTCTCCTTCCTCCCCGTCCCCGCTGTTTGTCACTATCACTCAAAAAATCAAAAGTCAGGCCCTGAAAAAATAATGAGGTTGGCTTAAAAATCATGATTATAAAAAATAATAAACTTGAGGGGTTTATTTGCCTTCTGGTTATTGAGCCTTTAGGAGTCCCGGTTTCAGGTTGTTTTCTACCACAGTGAGGGCTAGAAAGTTCCTGAGATTCTCATGTAATCACTTGACTTCAAAAGTTGGAGCCTGTAGAAAACAACAAATATCACGAGAGTCATGATAAAACCATAAGAGCTGGCAATTCTGTTTTAAGGGTTTGAAAGCTGATACCATCTCTTTGGTTGCAGATTGTGTAGCTAAACTTTTAAGTAAGGTGCATATATAACTCTGCTGTCAAGTATCAGAGGGGTAGCCGTGTTAGTCTGAATCTGTAAAAAGCAACAGAGGGTCCTGTGGCACCTTTAAGACTAACAGAAGTATTGGAGCATAAGCTTTCGTGGGTGAATGCCCACTTCATCAGACGCAAGATATATAACTCTGGCCTCACCAAATTCATGGTCCATTTTGGTCAATTTCACGGTCATAGGATTTTAAAAATCATAAATTTCATGATTTCAGATATTTAAATCTGAAATTTCACAGTGCGGTAATTGTAGGGGTTCTGACCCAAAAAGGAATTGTGGGGGGGTTGCAGTACTGCTACCCATACTTCTGCGCTGCTGCTGCTGCTGCTGACAGCGTTACCTTCAGAGCTGGGAGGCCGGAGAGTGGTGGCTACTGGCTGGGAACCCAGCTCTGAAGGCAGAGCCGCCGCCAGCAGCAGTGCAGAGGTAAGGATGGCACGGTATGGTATTGCCACCCTTACTGCTGCCTGCAGAGCTGGACCCTCAGTCAACAGCTGTCCCTCTCTGGCCGCTCAGCTCTGAAGGCAGCAGCGCAGAAGGAAGGGTGGAATGGTATGGTAGGGTATTTCTGGCGGGGCACTGCCTTCAGAGCTGGGCACCCAGCCAACAGCCGCCACTCTCTGGCCACCCAGCTCTGAAGACAGCAAAAGAAGTAAGGGTGGCAATACCGCAACCCCCTTACAATAACCTTTCAACCCTCCTGCAACTCCAGTTTTCCAGTTTATCGAAAATTCCAGTACTTTCCTAAGACCAGTGAACACCCTGTTAATGTTACTGCCGATTTTGGCGTAGAGCCATACAACTATGAGAGACAGGGTTATCACATTCTGGTGTAGATTCTTTTTGTTGAAACTTTCAAAAATAACATCTAATACAAAGCAAACTCTTGAAAAATTAAAATACAAATAAAACACTAAGAAATAAGGCATGTGTAAGATTGAGAGAGACAAGGTGGGTGAGATGATATCTTTTATTGGGCCAACTTCTCTTGGTGGAAGGGACAAGTTTCCTAGCTTAACAGAACTTCTTTAGGTTTGAAAGTAACCAGAGTGTCACAAGAAGAACTCTGTGAAGCTTGAAAACTTCCATCATCAGAAATTGGTCCAATAAAAGAGATTATGTCACCTACCTTGTCTCGCTCAGATTCTGGGACCAACACAAATATACATTGCAGAGCTGTTGTAAGATTCATGTTTTTAAATCTCAGTTGGGGAAGGAGTCACATTTTAGTTTATAACCTTAACAAGGATTAAATAGCTAACTGTAAAGCTGAAAAGAGGAAAATTAAAATTAAAATGGAAGCATTGTGCAAATCATTTGTCCAATGTCAGAAAAGGGAAAAACATCCTAATATGTGTCTCCCTAAGTTTGTCCTGGTAGACAAATTCAATGAAGGGAAGGGAAAACAGTGAAATTGTTGCAAACATCAGAAGTCAGATTATTAAAAATTCTCTGTTAAATCCTTTCCCCAAGGACACAAAGTCACTCTTTTCCCAGGCAATGGGCTAATGTTAGATGTCTATACGACAAGCTGCAACTAGTGGAAATAAAAGACTGAGATGTGCACTTCCACATGTACAAATTTAGATTTAGGTACATTCATTTTTCTACAGTCTGTGTCTGGGTTTGCCAGTGAGGAAATATATGGATGTACCATATATATTTTTCACTTTCATTTTGAAAAGAACTCAGTCTAAGATTTTCAGAATTTTAGGCTCCTAAATCCATATTATGGCACCTACATAAGTGGACCACTCACTCACTTCCACCTAGGTAGATGGGAAGAGTAGGGTTTTCAGCACTTTTGAAACTTAGGCTACTTATTTAAGTGCCAAAATTTGAATTTAGGAGCATTACTCTAAGCTCCTATTTTTGCAAATCTTGCCCCCCAATCTCTAACTTCTATTGAATGGAAAGGTCTAGTCATCCTGTAATGAATTGGTGGGTTTTATACCTCACAAGGGGCTCCTCCAGTCTTACTGATCATGCTGCATGCTCTGCCCACTTTGAAGTGGGAAAACAAACTTTAGTTCTAGCAAGTCTTATTATTAGCTGTTTCAATGTCATTGTTTCTTTCAGCAATGACAATTAATTTCAGATTTCTACTCTTGTACTTGTTCTCTGTGGCCTCTAATTTCCTAGGTAAAGCAATGTTACCCTTTACCGCTAAAGCAGAAACATACTTAATGCTGTCTAATTCAACTCTTAAAGTGGGAACATATGGTTGGAGAGTTTCCTTCAAGTTTTTCCATTTTGTCCTTCAATTTCACTATCTATGGTGCACAGGCAATTAGCATCAAATCTTTGCTTCACAGATTCGATGGTGTTTAATATTGTTTTCAAAGGGACATTAGATATTGAACAATACCCTATAAGTCCACAGAACTGCAGGCACATAGTAGATGAGTTCACAGGAAATGCTTTTCCCTTCTGTGTTTAACTTGAGCTTAGAACTCAATCTAGTGGTCTGGCCTAGTGTCTGAGAAGAAGGTTAGGATACTAGGCTGGGTAATGGAAGATGCTGCTTCAATTCCCATCTCTACCACAGACTTCCTGGGCCTAACCCCTTCCTGGGTTCTAGGGTGGGGCCAGAAATGAGGGGTTTGGGGTATAGGAGGGTGCTCTGGGCTGGGAGCAAGGGGTTTGGAGGGGAAGAGGGGGCTCAGGACTGGGGCAGGAGGTTCGGGCGCGGGAGGGGAGTCAGGGGTGCAGGCTCTGGGGTCCTGGAAGCAGCGGCATGTCCACCCTCTGGCTCCTATGCGGAATCGTGGCCAGGTGGTTCTGTGTGCTGCCCCCGTCCAGAGGTGTCACCCCTGCAGTTCCCACTGGCCGCGGTTCTTGGCCAATGGAAGCTGCAGAGCTGAGGCTTGGGCAGCGTGTGGAGCCCCTTGGCTGTCCCTATGTGTAGGAGCTGGAGGGGGGACATGCCGTTGCTTCTGGAAGCCGCGTGGAGCCACGGCAGGCAGGGAGCCTGCCTAAGTCCCACTGTGCCGCTGACCGGACTTTTAACGGCACGGTCAGCAGTGCAGACCGGCGCTGTCAGGATCCCTTTTTGACCAGGTGTTCCAGTCGAAAACCGGACACTTGCAACCCTCCAGACTTCCCTGGCTCAGGCTGTGGTGCCGCCCACATTCCGCCCAAACCATGAAGCGGGCGGGGAATCAGCTCCAGCCGCGGCCTGGAGTTTGGGGCTCGGCTGGCAGCCTGGGGCAGCTCAGGCCGGTGCTCGGGTTAGATGGGGCAGCTTGGGTCAGCCAGCTGGGGTTGGCCTGCCACTGTGGCCTGGGGTGGCTCAGGGGTTGCCCAGATGGGGTCAGGCCAGCCTGGGCAGCCGGCGGGGGTCAGGCCAGCCAGGGCGACTCAGGGGGAGGGGCCTTGGGTGGAAGGGGCGGGGTCGGCAGGCTAGCCTCCCTGAGGGGGTGTGTTCACCCACCTCCCATGCCTAGAGAGGTTGTGGAATCTCAATCATTGGAGATTTTTAAGAGCAGGTTAGACAAACACCTGTCAGGGGTGGTGTATAATACTTAGTCCTGTGTTGAGTGCAGGGGACTGGACAAGATGACCTCTTGAGGTCCCTTCCAGTCTTAGGATTCTACGATTGGCCTAAATCCTGATTGAAAGTGCAATATATGGCATAACTTTATGAACCCTACGCTTTTAATATTCAGGAGAGAACATTTTCCCATTTATAAATGGCTCTTTGAAAATCCTCTGGTTTGCTAATTTGCTTGTTTTCATCTTCTGGATATCCAATTTGTTGTCTTGAATGTGAACTCTCAGAAATGCATCCTAATGGTACAGAGCAGCAACACAAACTTCTTCATAATACCCCAATCATAAACTTGACTTGTATCTCTGAATATTGTCTTTCTTTATAGGAAGGGAAATTCAAAACATCAAAACCATTAAACACTTGGTGGTTCCAGAATAAAAAGGAAGTTCTACTAAGAATTTAATTTTTCAAAAATTAACCTATTGCTCATTTGATACTAGAGTGCATGGTGAAGATCAAAGTTTTTTTCTCTAACAAGTTACTGAATATAGCAGAACAGCTGCCATGGTCAGCGCTGCAGGAAAAGCAGCAATTTAATAAAGAATAAAGTGATAATTATCTGGCAGCCTGATTCATTTTAAGATATGGCCTCTTCAATGAATGGAATGAACACACACACACACACACACGCTCTTTAACTGATAACTGAAACTCTTCCTTAGGCTAACTAAATATTCAGATGACTGAATTTTCATTAAAAAAAGAAAAAAAAATCAAGTTATGATATAATCCCCTGAGGAAAATAACCTTCAGTTCTAAGCAGCCATATTTAATTTTACATTCTCCTCTCCTATCTTCTCAAGAAGCCTACATTTTATATTTGATCCATGCTTGTGCCAGAAATCTCTTCCAAAGTGGGTAACATTAACATTCTTCTAAGAAAAGAAAAAATAAAGAGGTATTTGTGCAGAATCACATGCTAAAGCATTTTCCGAAATACTGTAAAATAAACCTACCTTAAAATGGGTATTTTCGTCAACAAATGGTATTACTCATATTTCAAAGCCTTCATTTTAATTTCAAAGCATTAAACACTCATGAAATGATGTGCTCCAGTTGTGTTTGTTGACTGCTTTTACCAGGTAAGGTGCCTAGGGCTGCATTTTGTTATCAGTTACACCAGTGTACATCTGAAACAGCTGTGGACCAACCCTGGTGTAACAGAGTAGAATGTGGTCTTTGGTGTTCTTGTTACTCCAAGTTTCAGAGTCTAAAGAACTCTGATACTTCTCTGAGCTCTAACCTCTCAAGAGCAGAGATGTTATCTGAATACAATTTAACAGTGGACTAGCTTGTCCCTTTCCTTGTAAAAAGTTGCTGCGGGGAAGGAGGAAATCCTCAGATATTATCTCACACTATGCCATTGGGATGGGACTAGGTTCCCTGTAGAGGGGTTTGGCAAGGGCTCATCCCTCTCCGGGGCGGCGGGGAACCACAACGCCTCGCGACTTCCTTTCAGTTGTGACAGGGAATTAGCCTGACCACGGGAGTCTCTCGCCGCGGCAGCAGTAGAGGCAAAACATAACAGTTATTCACACCCGGTCGGTGGGCAGTAGTGAGTCACGGGCTCAGGTCTTCAGACAGGAGCTGAGCAACTGTTATATAATGAGCAGGCCCCGGCCCTGGGTCAGGGCGGGGCAACAAAGAGTCAATGGCTCAGGCCCTCAGGCAGGGGCTGAGCAAACAGTTATATTCAGCAAGTCCAGACTCTTGGCTCGGAAGGGCCTGCAGGGCGGCTGTTCTAGTGAGTTCTGGGGTTGGGCTTTTATACTTCCTGTCCTGCGCCTTGACTTCTGGGGGGCGGGCGCAGGATTCACTGACTCCGCCCACTTTGGTGTCTGGAGAGGTTCGTCACTCTCCGGGGTGGCGGGGAACCACACTGCCTCGCTACACTCCCATTATGAACCGTGTGGGGAACAAACCAGATAGACTTTGGGTGATATGAAAGTAGGGTTACCATATCTGAACTTTCAAAAAAGAGGACACTCGGGGGATGTGGGGGGGAGGATAGCCCCCCCCCCTAGCCCCTCCCCCCCCTTTCCCGCCCCCCCCCCCCCCCCCCGCCCCCCCGACAGCCCCCCCAGAACTCCCGACCCATCCACCCTGTCCCCTGACTGCCCCCCTTCTCCAACTCCCCGGCCCCCTTATCGTGCCGCTTGGCTTAGAGCAGGTGTCTGGCTCCGCCCCGCCCAAGCGGCATGCTGAGGCTGAGGAGGAGGGGGAAGCGGGGGGAGGGGCTCTGGCAGCCGCTGCCAGCCCCGCCGCCGCGTTCCCTCACAGGCGCACAGCCCCGCCCCCCAGCGCTGCCGAGCGGCGTGCTAAGGCTGCAGGGGATGGGGGGAGCCGGGAAGGGGCTTTGGCTGCCGAGGCCCCAATGCGAGCGGCGCTCGGCTGCCCTGTCAGCCGCTTTTCGGTCGATAAATAGCCGACCGGGGGGAAATCCCGGACATTTTTAGAAATCCCCCCCCGGACGGCTATTTAAAGAGCGAAAAGCCGGACATGTCCGGGGAAATCCGGACATATGGTAGCCCTAAATGAAAGTCCATTGCTATCTGCACTGAAGCCCTGTGTCCCAACTCTGGCTCTAATTCCTGGATTCCCTACAAAGGAAGTGGGGAATCTGCAGTAGTAGTAATACTGCTAGGTTTCCTGGTCTGGCAATGGGTTAATCCACGCTGCCGATCTTGTGTCTTGACTACTATCACTTCCTCCTCCTTCCCAACCTTGACTGCTGCCATCTATTCTTACCCCTTCCACTCCATTCAAAGTGCTGCAAAGTCATCCTCCTCTTCCACTGCTTTGACTATGTCTCCCCATCACCTTGAAGTCCCTCCACAGGCTCCCCCTTCTCCACCTCATGAAACTCAGACTTCTCACCTCACCTTCCAAGTCCTGCAGAATCATGCCCTTCCCTACCGATGTTCTCTCTTATCTTATTGTGGTCAACTCCACCAACAATGCCAGCCTCAACAGTCTCACATGCGGTCACAGGGCTGGCTAGGGATCCCTTCTAGCCACCCACCAGACTGCTGAGAAGGGAATCTGAGCCTCTCCGTTTCTGGATCCCCAAGGTATTTTCATGCCCCTGGAGCCTGAACAGAGTCCAGTTACTGCCCCAATCTCAGGGTCTGTGAGCATGCTCTCAGGATGTAGGCCTTCTGTCTGGCAACCTCTTCTGAGAGCTGGAACCTGCTGTCCAGCTATCTAACCCCTCTGGGGCACAGCAATGACCCTTCAGATATCTCCATACTTAAACACACCCTGTCCCAGAACTCCACTGTGAAAGTGTGAAGCTTCTGGCTTACCTCTCTCAGGGGAAGGTAGTAGCTATGAAGCAGTTAACATACAGAGAGAGACACTTTGCACAGAGACTAAATACATTTATTCTCCTTTATACTTAATCTTACACACAAAGCAATAAACAGTACATGCACAGCCCTGCATCCGTTTCCTCACTTTCTAGCTCACCCTTCTCTTGGGAGTTCTTAGGGACTATCAATGTCCAGATAGGGAGTCTCCTGTCTCATGAGGCATTATATGCACAGCTGGATCGATTCTCCCTCATGGACTGGAGAAAATGGCCTCTGAATAGCATAGCTTCTGTCCTTTTAAAACTCTTTAGCCCCCTCTGTCAGGTGACACCTTGCTAGCTTTTCCTCATGAGTACAAAATCCTGCCAGGTGACTTTGTTGCCAAGGTTCCCTCTCCTCTGACAAACCAGTTCCTCTGGGTCGGGGCCAGTCTTTTGTCTAGAGTGACTAGAATTCCAACGATTGGATACTTAAAGTCAACTAGCCCCTATTGTCAGCCCTGCATCTCTATGTGGCGGGATGTCAACCCAAATAGAGGCAAATAGATGATAAAGAACAGGAGCGGCGGAAGCGCCCTAAAAGTGGGGGGAACCACAGGTGCCCAAACCGTGGCCCCACCCCCGTGCCACCCCTTCCCCCCAAACCCCTAGGCAGCCCCTTTCCCTGAGCCCCCGACCCCTGCCTCCCCTTCTTCTTGAGCCCTCACCCGTGGAGCGCCCCTTCCCCCAAAACCCCACCCTGCCTCTTCTCCCAAGGCTCTGATCCCACACCACCTCTTCCCCCCAAGATCCCGCCCTGTTTGATCCTCTCTTCCCCCTGCTCACCCCTTACAGCTAAGGTAAAAAGTGGGAGGGCCTTGGCCCCCTGGCGTCCCCTGTTCCAGCACCCCTGATATAGAAAGCAAAAGACTACACCTTCAAAATGGAGTCTGCAGCTTGGTAAAGATACCTAGAGTTCATAATCTCACATGCAATTCATAATTTTTACAGACAGATTCCCAAATCAACACCTGAGCATCTCCATGCGTTCTCCCAAGCTGCAAAAACAGGAGGCAAAAACAAAAAGAATTCTGTGCCAAAATCTGGAAAGCCACCATATTATCCACCTTCAAATGCTTTCTTAAAATCACCTCTGCCACAGTGCCTACAGAAATCTGCCATCTGACAATGGCTAGGTAGCTGGTGAGCTGCGATTTCTTTGATTGCTGCTACTGAATGGCTTACTATACATAAGAATTATGCACACAGCTCATCTATATTAAAACACTCTGACCTCTTGTTTGTCTCCTTCACCTGTCAGACTGTAAACTCTCTGGAACAGGGACTGTCATTTAGCTTATGTTTGTACAGTGCCCAGCACAATGGGGCCTGACCTGGTCAAGACCTGGTCACGGCAGAGCTGGGACTGCTGCTGATTGAACAGGGAAGGGAAAGGAGCGGGTTGGCAGTTTGCAGATGTGTGGCACTTGCACGTTGTCAAGTGCCACACATCTGCCACACATCTCTGGAGGGACCAGAGGAACAAGAGGGGGAAAGCGAATAGGTTCAGAGGAGGCCAAGAAGGGCATGATGGAGAAAGGAAAGCAGCAGAAAAAAATCTAATCACCTTCCAGCACTGTCCAAATCTCTCAGAAGGCTCTGCCTGCAACTTGGAAGCTCAAAAAAATACTCAAAGAGATACTATACTTTGTTATTTGGCTATGGAAGAAAAAGTGGAAAAGGCAAAGATGGTGGTGGAGGAGACTTTTCTGGATAGTCTCTCTCTATGTGGAGTTTCAACCAAATTTTAATGGCAGTGTTATGTAAGCCCCTGAATAGTGGACTCTCTGGAGTAACGGCTGAAAGACCATTATGCGCATAACGGTGCAAATGTAACCAATCTTCCTTAGGCAGGTAGCAGGGATCATATCAATGGATCACATGCTAGCAAAATAAGAAGAATACTTGTATCCCCGTGTGTACCTCAGGCTGTCTATATGATATTGAGGCACACTCTTTGGGTAGGACAAAAAACAAACAAACAAAAAAGCCTTGCTAATATTTTAAAAAGTCATACATTCAAATTAGATAGTTTAATACCTAACGCTGGTCTCCATCCTTCTTGCACACTGACAGTTTCTTATTCATACTCCCTAACCTCTGCCATGGAGCCTTCTGGAACACAGTTATCTACCACTTGAAGTAAAGGAGTAAGTCTATTACTTGGTAGCAGGAATAGATTTTTATTCTCCAAGATGATCAACCCCTAATGGGGGACATACCACATTTAGCCAGTTACATAAACTGCACTGATGTAACATTCTCTCCTCAGGACATTCTCTATCAAAAAATGTATCTTCTTTGTTGAAAATCTGTTTGTCACAGATTCTTATAATAGTAAAAAGGCATCCTTAACAGCTCAAGTCCTACCTATCATTTTGTCATCCATTTTGTCTTAAGTAACTGCAGACACACACCATTTAGCATATAGGTCTAAATTTACTTCTGCAGGAGACGGAGACTTGAAAGGATTCCTTAAGATATACTCTTAAAATGTCCTTCCTTCAACAGACACACACAGCTATTGCTCCACCACACATATAATCAGCCTCCAAGTTTTTCAGTGAGTTCTGCACTAAGCAAAATGGAGTGTTACAGCTAGCAAATCATCAACACCACAATATTGGAGCAGATTTCCCCCACCCTTCTTGGTCTGCCAGATTTGGTGACCTTCAGTTTATGTCTCAAGGCTCCTCTCTGTTTTCCTAAGCTTTTTCTGAAGTGATGAGGGGGAGTTAGTGGACACAAGTTTGTGGTGAGAAAATCTGAGTTTGAGGGAGGACGGAGTTTTGAAAGGGCTTTTTAGTTTCGGACCTTGATTTTAATTTGTATGCTGTATGTAACTTCTTCGTATTAATTTTCTGCACCTGTGCCCAGAGCTTTGACCAGGTGAATTTTAAATAAATTAAATATTGCACACTTTCCTCTTTGTGATTTTATTATGCAAAAACCAGTTCTCTCTTCACTTTGAAACCATACACAAACCATAGCTCCAAAGTCAGCTTGATTTATATAATGCTGATCGAACCCAACCTTTCAAGGACTCAATACCAGTGTAAAGCAGAGGATTCAAAACAGGAAGAACTAAATTTGATCTCTTGGGTCCTGAAAGGTAAGAGAAACCAAATTTTTCACATGCTTTGTTTAAAAATGTAAATATTTTTGTAATTTCTAGATCTACACTTATATTCTGTTCTGTCTCCAGAGCTTTACAGGTCACCTGGAAAGCCTACTTGTTTCTAAATGCTGCAATTATTTCAACCTTATCTGTGACATACAATCTATGTTTCAACATCTGAAAGCGATGACAATCATTTGAGGAAGAAACGGGGGGAGGGGGAAGGCCACACCTCTAGCCTTTATTGAAATGTATTGGAATAGGACTCTTTAGTAGGGCAGTGTAACGGGGTCGGCATCCACCGCTAGTGAGCTGCCCCTCTGGTTGGGTGTGTCCACGGTCTTTAAACCAGTCCAGCCCTGGTATGGGGCCATATCCCCAGGGCTTCCTCCCTGGAGACACTATATTCCTGCAGCCCTCTCCAGGCTCAGCCCCTTACTCAGTCCCCACAGCCAGCCAAGAGCTCCTTCATTGCTTCCCCGGTCCCTGCTAGCAAACTGTCTTTGGCTCAGTCCTAGCAGCTAGCTAGGAGCCTCTTGCTCCCCCGGTCCTTGCCAGCAGACTGTCTTTGGCCCTGTTGCTCTTCCAGCCAGACATGCAGTCCTTTCTTCTCCAGCTCCAAGCAGCAACTAACTGCCTCTGTAGCTCCTTTTTATAGGGCCCTCTTGGCCCTGATTGGCTGCTCTCCCTGCAGCCACTCTAGCCTGCTTGGAGGACCTCTCCACTGCTCCTTTCCTGGGATGGGTGTGGCAGGACCCTGAGGCCTCCAGCAGGGGGCCTCTGGCCCTAGTCCACCCTAGCACAGGCAGCATTAGAATAAGAGGGACAGCTGGCATTTATGTGAATGTTCAGATTGTTCTCGGTGGCTTTCCCTGAAAGCCAGCTGAGTCCTCAGCAGGATGCATTGAAAAAGCCATGAAACACAGAATCTTCAGCCCCTCCATAAAGTATGCATCTGGGTCACAGCAATTACTACAGGGTATGGGAGAAGTAGCAGATGCTTCCCCCTCGTGAGGGATTTTGGCTTTGTACACCCAGACCAACAAGCTTCACTCTCATATTCGCTCTCCTTCTCTCCTTGAGCATGCCCCGTGCAGAGACCCACAGTTCATCTCAGCAGAATGGGTGTAGAATCATGGCCTCTCTACTGACTCCCCATTTCCACTGTCAGCTCAAAACCCTACAGAAAATCCAGTTTTGACTGCATTTGGGGCCCGACCTGAACACTTAGGATTTGGTCCAACTCCTTAGTGAGTACCAATTCCACAATCTCCTGAAGATTTTTTCTGCACATTATTAGTTCCAGGTATCTTTCCCTTTGATCTTTCGCTTTCATTAGCAAATTGAGCATCAGTGTTTTTGGATATGTTTTTCTTCTTCTTCATTGTCACCAGTAAATATCATAACTTCTTATTTTCTTTAATGAGTGCCCCATCACCTTCCTATTATGCAAGACTAACTAAGTGTGTCCAACTCAACCAGTAAGCAACAACCCCAGAAGACAAGTAGTTTAATGATGAAATCCAACAGATCAGATAGAAAAATAATTCAAAGGGACCATTAGCAATTATCAGCTTGTAGAGGGAAAACAAACCTAACACACAATAGAAAGTGTACTTATTTGATCTGCTCACATTTAGCATCAATTAAAGAGATACTGCCAAGTAGGCAGGCTTCAAATTTTAATTATCTTGACATTTGCATACTGTTTTAGTAAATTCCTTTTTGTTTAAGCCTGTGTAATATTCCTTTTAATTATCTATAAGTCTAGGTCTAACTAATTATATTTTTAAATAAAAAATGTTATTTCATGTAGGTCCTACTCAAAAGAGGAGAGGACACCTTATGCTCTCTGACTGTGGATCCACTTATTAGATTGCTCCCATGTTTAGGGCCATGCTGTTGCCTAACAACCTCTACTATGGAAAGTCAATAAATGTTGAGATTGTCTATTAGATTTGTAAATTTTGACACAAGACGAGGTTGTTAGGCAGGAAAATGGATCCGTTCAATCTGGATGTGCATGTTTGTGATTGTAGAGCACAAGCCATGCACAGCTTTGTGTGAATGGGATTAAAGTAAGTGGGGGGAATTTAATTATTTTAATTCAATGCTAAAGTGATTATTACTATAAAAAAAGCAAACAAGTACTTGACAGTCAGACTGATAACTGGTAACAGAACATTCATCTTCATAGATAAAAACCAAGATCCCCTAAACTTGGTACGATACACTCAGCACAAGATCGGTAGCTTTAAGCCATCTTGACACTCCCCTGATCCAGGGATAAGCCAGTCCTAGGTAAATTAGAGATCTAACTTATACCTGGGTACCTCTGGCCCTAAGGGGCTGTTCCAGCCATTGTGGATCACTGGGGTATACAATCACCCGGCCATGCCCCCCCCCCTTTTTTCCCCTTCAGATGTCCCCTGCACAAGGGACCTCCAGGAGAGTGCTGGCACAGAAGTAATTATAGAGACTCTGTTGTACTGAAGGATTCAACTAGGCATGGGGAATTCACAGCTATCTGGATCTGTTGGCATTACTGATGCTTGACTGGAATGGGGGAGCCAAAAATCTGGAGTATATAAAATCTGAGGCCTAACAACCCAATCCTTTTAAAATCTAACCATGTAAATGGTGCACCACCAAGGCCATGGGAAATCCAACATGGATTTACAAAATTTCTACATCTTGCTGATTCCTTTTGCATACGATCTTTGGTTCAGCCTTTCCACTCCATCCACAGAGTTAAAACACTTGTCCAGGCACTCAACTCATATCTTGTTTACTGCAACATCCCCTTCTCTGGCCTTGGAGAAATCCCACCGTGTCCCTCTCATATCTTTTCAAAATGCTACTACAATGATCATTTTCCTACCTCATCACTTTGACCTTGTTACTCTTCTCTTTGCATCCCTCCACTGGCCCCCGTTCTCAATTAAACATAAGCTATTTGTCTTCCCGTTCAAGGCACTCCCCACCCTACTCATCATCTCTCATTCACTATCAAATGCCAGTTCCTGCCTCTGCTCTGCCAATGATGCCAGCCTGCATCAGCCACTTGCTAAATTTTCAAACACCTTTGTACTTTCTTCTTTGCCCTTCATCCTTGGGAGGAGCTCCCCATAATCATCTCCAAATTGTCCTCCCTCCAAATCCCCCCTTAAAACTCTCCTTTGCTGTTATTAGAACTGGGCAAGTTTTTTCAGACAAATAGTTTATTTGCTGAAAAATGCAGTTTGGGGTTGACCAAAACTACTCATAAATGTGGGTCAAAACTTGACAAGTATTAGATAGCCAGCATGCTGAGACCACTGCCTGTCATGCTGACCATTAATGTCTCATGTATTTCTGTTTGTTGTATTCACTTGTTGCCTCTTGTCTTACACTTAGATTGTAAACTCTCTGGGGCAGGGACCGTCTTTTTGTTCTGTGTTTGTACAGAGCCTAGCACAGTGGGATCCTGGTTTATGACTAGGCCTCTGAGGCACTCTGGTAATACAGATAAATAATAAATACTAATAGCATACAGAAAATGCAGATTTTGACTCAAACAGAAAAGTGAGTTTACTCGTCATCAGTAAGAAATGGGGAGACTAGTGTACCACACAGAAAAGGGATCAGGTACATTGTAGACAGATTGCACAAACACATTTCCACAAAATTAATATGCAAAAATCAGAATATGTAGCTTCATTTGGAACCATAGCAGCATACAACTTAATTCAGCTACACCTCAGTTTCTTTGTACTTGCTGATGAGACGGGGGTGCTGGAACAATTTTTATAGTGGGGGTACTGGTGATGGAAACCATGGGAGCCATGTATTTGGTGTTTGTTTTATTACCACTTCAAGCCAGAGGGTATAGCAGCAATCCCAGCACCCTAGTTCCAGCACCGCTGTGATGACAGAGTCTATAGTTTTAAAATACTTTAATGGCAATGATGGATGGACAACACATTCCTTTGGGATCTACTCAATGTATTCTGCCCTCACTCGATGCAGTGCACAGAGGCCAAAGTTTTTTTCTTGGGTGCTTAAATTTAGGAAACTAAAATCTATATTTAGGCAGTTGAGTAAGCGGCCTGATCTTCAGAGATGCCGATCCCCTCTTACTCCCATTTAGACTATGTATACACAGCGTTGGGAATCCAAGTCACAGCATCACTATGTGGGGACTCCTCCGAGACCCTCGGTTCCTCAAGAATTCAGTCCGACTCCAGTCTTGTCACTTTGGCATACACCAAAGCTATGCTGAGGTGATCAGACTGAAGTGTAGGGGATGGGAGTGAGGCATACCACTCATTCAAAATTACACAGAAACCTTCTTCTTCTATATGCACTTACACATCACATTGCACTAACACATTTTGGGATTGACTTGGTTACTTTGTAGGAGCCAATCCCTGGACAGCATGCTCTGTCCACGTACTCTGCATGCATGACTTAGTCTTTACCTCATCTTACATTCCAGCCTTATTTTATCCATTGTTACTTTGTCCATTGTAAATGGTTCTCTGAGTGTGTCCCCCCCGCCTTATCATAGCTAGTACAGACATTCTGTTTCCAGCCTGCTGAGCCATTTACATCCCTAATCCTGTTTCCCAAGAAATGAGGCCTCACTCACGTCCAATTACTCATGTTAAGCCAGGCCTACACACAGCAGCTGAGAGTATGCTTCCCAGTGCAGAAGGCAGATGTGTGCTAGTACACTAAAAATAGGGTGGCTGTGGTGGCACGGGTGGCGGCTAGGACTAGCCATTCGAGTACATACCCAGGGGGTTGGGCAGACAGGGGCGACTCCAGGCACCAGCGCACCAAGCGCGTGCCGGGGGCGGCAAGCCGCGGGGGGTGGCCTGCCGGTTGCCGTGAGGGCAGCAGGCAGCCTTCGGCGACATGCCTGCGGGAGGTCCGCTGGTCCCGCGGTTTCGGTGGCAATTCGGCGGCAGGTACGCCGAAGGCGCGGGACCGGCGGACCTACCACAGTTGTGCCGCTGAAGGTTGCCTGACTGCCGTACTTGGGGCAGCAAAATACATAGAGCCACCCCTGTGGGCAGGCTGGTACTCAGGCAGGTAGCCTGAGCCACAACCCTGGTTGCTGCAACCATCCTGCTATTTTTAGCACACTAGCTCAAGCAGAGTTAGCATGCGTCTGTCTACCTTCCCAGGTGCCTTGTGGACATACCCTTAGACACAGTATGTAGACAGTGAGAGTTGCAGGGAGTCCGTACCGCTGAAAATGAGGTCACTTACTTATATGTCTAAATATGGATTTAGGTTCCTAGTTTCAAAAACATATATCTGAAAAACATTGGCCAGAGTCTCTCCAAAGACTAAACTGGCGAATAAACTGGCCAACTGTCTCCGTTTACTCCATGCATCCAGATTATTTAAAAGCTGTTCAAGAATGAGGAAACATGCAATTATTGGGGTAGAATATGAAGGTCTGAAGAGGTGCAGTTTCTAACTAATACACTAGCAGCTTGATTTGTAGAGGCGCTGAGCACCAGAAACGCTCACTGAAGTCGAAGAGAGTTTACTCTCCAAGTGAAGTCCCAAGGGTTTAATCCTGTCTCTGATACACAGGCCTGCAGTCTTGTAAATAAAATCAGCCTGTCTCTGGGAATGTGCACACAAGAGCTGTAGCTATTTTTACAAGATATGCAGCGATGTACAGCCTGGTTATTTAAGATCAAGATTTGAACCCTAAATTCGAAGCACTGATAGTAAATCCAGCAATGATGTGTGATATTTACATAATTTACCACAAGTAAGGCACCTTCAAACTGCGACCTTAGTGTTCTCTTGTCTAAACCCAAAGACGACCCCATTTTAACTAAATAAACCTAATTATTTTCATACTATTTTGGTGAAGAACTTGAGGACACATCCCACCACTCCTGATCTCTTTTGTACTTTTAAAGGGAAGACAGAATCGTTCTCTCTTCTTAGGTCACAGGCCTCTTCAAATTTCAAGCCCTGCCACCCACAAACACAGACTGTTCTTCTACCTGCAAAAACTTAACACTAAACTAGTCCAAATCACTTTCCAGTTCACAAGGCTATCGATTACTAGGTAACAACCCCACATATTCCTTGGTGCACTTGCTGAATTTGAGGCTCTGTGCTAAAAGTAACAATGGCAAAGAGAAAAGGCACTCTCTCATGGTGACTAGTTATTACCAAACCTTTTCACAAGAGAGCACCGAATTGTCGTACAGACACAAATCAGTGTCAGTACATCACAGTACATTTAAATCCAGTTTTTCAGAGAGGCCCCAACTCAGCTTCCACTTAAGCGCACACTATTCCAGTGTCAACACCTGCACATGCAGGGCTAGATTATATCTGCAGCATAGGCAATAGAATTTCTACACAAATTCCAGTAAACCCAGGCATAAGAGATTAACATTGGAAACTGGCCACTCGGGTGTTTTTTGTATGCAATGTTACATAAGCACAAGTATAAGCCAGGATCTGAAAAAAAATCAGGCCCTAGAAATAAGTTCTTAATTTTTGACCCCAAATGGGAAGCAAGTGAGTGAGTGTGTAGGTGGGGTCACAGGTGGGGGGGGGGGGAAGGAAATCATATTTCCAGAATCAAGATGCTTAAACTTGAATGATGGATGTCTCCATGCAGAACATCCACAATATTTCTGCCTTATAGCAGAAGATCTAAGACTGCAGTCCACCAGTGGTCATGCCTAATCAGAACTGTGCTTTGTGGAAGGCTGGGAAGGGGATCTCACTGCCTTAATATGTGCAAATGCACTCTTGGATTCTTGTGCCGTGATCTGTAGCACAAGACTGACCTCACAAGAGAATTTAAGGTGAGCAGAAATGTGAAGTATCAGAGGGGTAGCCGTGTTAGTCTGGATCTGTAAAAAGCGACAAAGAGTCCTGTGGCACCTTATAGACTAACAGACGTATCGGAGCATAAGCTTTCATGGGCGAATACCCACTTCGTCAGACGCATGTGGTGGAAATTTCCAGAGGCAGGTATAAATATGCAGGCAAGAATCAGTCTAGAGATAACGAGGTTAGTTCAATCAGGGAGGATGAGGCCCTCTTCTAGCAGTTGAGGTGTGAACACCAAGGGAGGAGAAACTGCTTTTGTAGATGGCTAGCCATTCACAGTCTTTGTTTAATCCTGAGCTGATGGTGTCAAATTTGCAAATGAACTGAAGCTCAGCAGTTTCTCTTTGAAGTCTGGTCCTGAAGTTTTTTTGCTGCAG
Organism: Terrapene triunguis; assembly: GCF_002925995.2. Lineage (NCBI taxonomy): Eukaryota > Metazoa > Chordata > Testudines > Emydidae > Terrapene > Terrapene triunguis. Next base: position 90,314,705 of record NW_020664409.1, read on the forward strand.
GATGGCTACCTTTAAATCTGCTATTATGTGTCCAGGAAGGTTGAAGTGTTCTCCTACAGGTTTTTGTATATTGCCATTCCTAATATCTGACTTGTGTCCATTTATCCTTTTACGTAGGGATTGTCCAGTTTGGCCGATGTACATAGCAGAGGGGCATTGCTGGCACATGACGGCGTATATTACATTGGTGGACGTGCAGGAGAATGAATTGGTGATGTTGTGGATGATCTGATTAGGTCCTGTGATGGTAAATATGTGGGCAGAGTTGGCATTGAGGTTTGTTGCATGGATTGGTTCCTGAGTTAGAGTTGTTATGGTGCGGTGTGTGATTGCTGGTGAGAATATGCTTAAGGTTAAATAAATAAATAAATTAATGGAGATATCCTATCTCCTAGAACTGGAAGGGACCTTGAAAGGTCATCGAGTCCAGCCCCCTGCCTTCAATAGCAGGACCAAGTACTGATTTTGCCCCAGATCCCTAAGAGGCCCCCTCAAGGATTGAACTCACAACCCTGGGTTTAGCAGGCCAATGCTTAAACTACTGAGCTATCCCTCCCCCCAGGTTGGCTGGTTGTCTGTGGGCGAGGACTGGCCTGCCTCCCAAGGCCTGTGAAAGCGAGGGATCGTTGTCCAGGATGGGTTGTAGATCACTGATGATGCGTTGGAGAGGTTTTAGCTGAGGACTGTAGGTGATGGCCAGTGGAGTTCTGTTGGTTTCTTAGTGCAATGCTAAGGCAAGTTCTCCCACAACGCATCATGAAACAATGAGTGGAGCTCAGCTTAGTGCAATGCTAAGAAATGTGATGGAATCTATGATCTTCCGCAAGCTAGTGGAGAATAAAGGAAAGGCATGGATTTCAGAAAAAGGGTTGAACTGGAAATCCAGCTGCCCCAAATCTTGGGGAAGGTAATGGATGTATCATCCTTTTAGCAAAGTGAGACCTGGAATGATGGGATTCCTTTAAAATTTCTTACTCACTGAAAGCCAAATCCTGGTCTGATTAAAGTCTATGGGAGATTTGCCATTGGGTTCAACAGGAGCAAGATTTACATACAGTCACCATACGTCCCGTTTTGGCCGGGACAGTCCCCTTTTTAAGTCCTGTCCCAGCCGTCCCAACTTTTTTTTTGGCAAAAGTGGACATTTGTCCCATTTGCTCTTGCCAACTTGATCAGTTGGCAAGAGCAAATAGGACTAATGCCCACTTTTGTCAAAAAGCAGGGTGCAGATGAACGTGCGGGGGGGGGGGGGGTAAGTGGCAATGCCAGCCCCACACTGGGGGGGGGAGGCAGGGCTCAAGTGAGCAGCAGTGCCAGCCCCGCGTGGGAAGGGGCGCTCGGTCAAGCGGCTCAGGCCAGCCCCATGTGTGTGGCGGGGAGGGTTTGGCTAGTCCCATGCAGTGAGTAGGGCTCGGGCTAGCCCCAGGCGGTGGCCCGTACTGCCTTTGGGAAATATGGTCACCCTCTTTAGATCTGAAGTTTGCACTATCATCAACCCCAGCTGAGAGGGAAGGAAGATTTCTGTGTTGCTAATGTTTCCCATTGTGCTGGCAGTGATTTCTCAAGGAGACAGAAATAGATAGATAGCTTTTCCACAATAAGAACATACAGGTTCTGTGATCCTGTCTCTGTGACACTTGAAATAGCACCACCAATATGTTTGCTCTATTTCCCAGCTTGACTCATGACGCATACATCTTCAATATGTCCTCCGTCAGCGAACTGATTAAGATTTGGCCAGGAAACTCCAGGTGGTTAATTGGTAAGAATATATCTCAAAGAGAATTCCTTTAATTATGTGCATTTGACATCTTTATATATGTTTTATGAGATAATAAATACATTTTCACTAGGTATCCATTGATGCCATATGGCAGCTCACACAAAGCTGAACAAATTAGGTATAACGAGGCTCATTAAAAAAAGCAAGATCTACTACTAGAAGACTTTTGGAACTTGAAAGATGGGGTTCAGATGTCTGCATAATAGAGGAAATGCCCTCCAACTCCTTCCTTTGGAAACTCTGGCAGAAGTCCAGAGTATCAAAGATGCTAGTGGCCTTGAGAAGACAGAAAGAGTTATCTGTGTGACTGATCAACTCAAACAACCGATAGAAGATTGAGAAGAGGAGGACATGGAATCAAGGAGTTAGTGGAATGTGCTCTTATGATCTTAAACTACTTTACCAAAGTAATACCTTTCAGCAATTATATAACTTTTATACTTTGCAGCCCTTCCATTAGAGATTTCAGAGTACCTTAATAACAAACAAAAGGCTTTTCTTCACTGCAAAGTTAACTCAAGTGCTAACTCAAGCATTACCCTTTACCTTGACTTCTGTCTACACACAAAACCCCTTAACATAAGAATGGTGATGCTTTTAACTAGAGTTGGCTGATCTCAGAAAGGTAAAGGCTAAAGAGTGAGTGAGCACAACTTGTCACCTGCTAACATGACCCCCTTGAAGGGTAGATACAGGCTAGCACCATTCGCCTGTTGCAAGTCCTCCAATGTCTTCCCACAACTGCCCCATGTGCCCAGAAAGGGTAGGCAAGTTCTCCCACAATGCACTATGAAACAGTGAGTGGAACTCAGCTTAGTGCAATGCTAAAAATCATGGGATATGCCCTCAGAAGTCTTAGTGCCACACAAGTGAGTACAGCGCCAATGTGGACACAATAACTTTAGTATTATTTTGCAGTGTGGCTTCTCTCCCTTGAGGTAGGCTAACTCAAGAGGAGTAACTTGAGTGTACATAGATCAAGTCATAGGCGCTAACTCCACGAGTGCTCTGGGGAAAAAAAATCAGCTGTTCGGTGGCAGGTCCTGGGGGAAGGGGGCGGAAAGAGGCGGGGCGAAGGGTGGGACCTTGGGGAAAGAGGTGGAGTAGGGTGGGGACTTGGGGTGGAGCACCCACACAGAAAAATGGAAGTCAGTGCCTGTGACTCAAGTTAATTCTTCAGTGAAGACATACCCAAAGCCTCTAAACACCCTGTGAGGCAGGTAGGTAGTTATCTCTAACAGTGCAACAACTAAATAACATGATCATTTGTCAAAACTCAGCTAAAAAAGATTAAGTGATTTACCTAAGAAATCTGTGCAGAGTCAGGATCCCTGTCTGATGCTTTAAGTGGATCCTTCCTCTCTGCTCAAACACATGGACAACATTATAAAATGGAACAATTTATGATAGACATTAAATAGAAAAAGGTGACAACAGAATGATAATGGTAAACAGGAGGTTGTTTTGTTTGTGAATGACCAGGTTGTTGCGCTTTCTTCTGATTACTGGCTGCAACACCTTTGGGATTGGTCAATAGAACATGAAGTATTCCATTGTCTTGTTCCCGGACATTGACCTACTCTGTTCTTAACCCTATCCCTTCCACCTAATTAAAATGGACCATGGTGTTACAGGGTGGTATCAGCATGGTACAAGACTTCCTTCATTCTTCTAGTCTCTCGTCATGATTCTATTTCCCTCAAGCTCTAACAGATCTCCTAGGAAAAGTGACCATTGGGTCTACTACCTGCATCATTTCTGCATAGTGTAGTGCTCCTACCAAAACCCATCAGTCCTTGATTATCTTCTTTAGGGTCCCTGATTTACACAGCAATCTAAAGCACTAATAAAATTTGAATAGAAGTTGCAGATGCCTCAGGAAGGGATAAGACACAAAAGTACAAGAAAGAGGGAAAAACAAGAGACGACAGTGCTGGTTCAGTTTTGCTATGCTAAAGTGTGTTCTTTTTGGAAGGTTTGCCCCCAGTTAACACCTATCATGGCATGTGTATCTTCTGGTTGGATATACTGTTGTATTACTGGTCGGGTGCAACATGAATTTCTCTGGCTATTGTTCCTTCACTAATTGCAGACCCACTTCAGGGTCATTTAGCTGAGCAGCCAGTCTATTTAACAGGATGCTCCATGCCACCATTAAAGAAAATTATACAGAAGATCCTAAAAAAACAAGACACAAAAAGCCAATTAAATTATATTGGTTCTATTTCTTTTCCACGCTATCCTACCTTTCCTATGGGAGTAAGATAAACTAATACTGTATGATGCTCTGTGTTGAACTTATTATTTATGCACAATAAAGAGTTTTCCTCACTCTTTTCCATAAAGCACACTTCCTGACTACTGCAGAGACTGTAGATAGATCCATTGGAAAACAGGCGGGGCCCTGTCAAGTGAGCAGTCAGGCGCGGCACACCAGAAATAATGCCTATTAAGCTCAAATCCTGCAAGGTGCAGAACACGGGTGTGCACAATTAGGTGCTTCATATGGAACCAGTGTGTCAAAATGATCAGATATTCAAGAAAAAAAGGCAAAGTTTATACTTGTTTAGATCTCATTCAGTAACAGGGTAGAGGGAGCTTTGGGGGAATTCCTGTTAAAGTTCTGCCACCCAATTAAAGAGACTTTTCAGGTGATTTCACTCTCTCACCTCTATTTTATGTCCTCTTGGGAAACTGCTAGGCCACCCCAGAGAGGAGTTATCTCTGGGCTGATAAGCATACTTCTGAAGAGCACATCCTTTGGAATGCTTGAGACCCCATAAAAATGGCAGGTATTTTTCATAATTTCCCCAAAGATGATATCCCTGGTCTTCAAACCCCACCACCCCTACCCTTCCAAGCACACATCCTAAATATAATGCTCAAACTATCCAACTGAAAGTACTGTTCAGGAACAAATTATAAACATCTCTAGCAAACTGCATGTTCATATAATTTGTTTACTCTCCCGGCTTGTGGTTATAAGAAAATATATTATGTTCCTCACACTTCTTGCCTACAGCACATTTATTTACGAGAGCCCTTAAGTAAAATGTGGGCAGCATATCACTGTCTGATTTTCTTTTATGATAGAGATTGCTGGAAATCACCCCTCCTCCCCAAAAGCATATTGGGTCTTCAGAGTCTGCATGATCACTGAAATTCATGCCTGTTTAAATGTCCCATGTACTGCTCTTCTGCAAAGGGTGAATTTCATTCTTTGAGAGAAAAAAATGTTAAATATTTATAAACATCTAACTTTTTAATTATTATTCTTCCACTGATGTGCAGAGGATAACAGATGTCTTTGCTGAATCTATGTTCTGACATTGTTGGAACCTCTAATTAACAATCCAATTATGTTAGCTTTAAAACTTCTGCAACAATATAAATAATTGTGTTCTGTTAGTCTCAGTCCTGCCTAGAATTGGGTGGCACACTGGTATATTCCATCACTGGACAATAATTCAAATTAGAATTTCTCATCAATATGAACAATCGACATTCATAAGAAATAAATCCAAGGGACACAATGAAACACAAATCTGTAGTTTTTTCTTCCCCTTGTTGTTAATCACATCCAAGTTGTTTAAATTTTAATATGTTATTGAGAGCAAGTAAAGTTAACAAGAACAGAGCAATTCATATTTACCTCTTTTTTTTTTTGCTGGAGAAAATGTTATCATCAGCTTTCCTATGGACTACTTATTCTCTGCATGCCAGCCATGAATCTGAGTGATTTGTTTTGCCCACTCTCTACAGGTATGTATGTGTGCATTTCTCCGGCAATTAGCTGATAGCCCCATTAAAAAAAAAAAAAAAGGTCTGGAAGATCTCATGACTTCTGCTTTACTTCATCTCTCTTACATGTAGCCAAATGAGATAACAATCAGGATCCCATTCCAGTCATATATGTGGGATTTGCTTCATGAAGGACCAATGCGCTATTTTAGGATCTTCACACCAGCTGTTCCATTCCTTTGGAAAGCTGAATTTTCTCCTCCAAATGGATTTCCCCCTCCTTTTGGGTACACAGGAACCAATATATGTCCTTGAAGCATGTCTTTTTCTAAGGGCTTGTCTACACTTACTGAGGGATCGAGAAGCGGTGATCGATGCATCGGTGGTTGATTTAGCAGGTCTAGTGAAGACCCGCTAAATGGACTGCAGATTGCTCTCCTGTCGACATCGCGTAGTGTGGACCCCGCGGTAAGTAGATCTAAGTTACGTCGATTTGAGTTACTCTATTCACATAACTGAAATTGCGTAGGTTAGATTGAATTTCCCCTGTAGTGTAGACAAGGCTTCATGCTCAGAAACTCTCCATTCAGTAAAAAAATATAAACAGCAGATGTCAAGTTTTCTGCAGCAGCAAGAGGAATTTGAGAGAGAAATTCCTGATCTAGCCTCTCAAGAAGCTTTTTTTAAAAATTATTTTCACTCTTACCCAGCACAAATTTATCAGTAAAGGACTCAGCATTAAGCACAAGCACATATTAGTCAATAAGCTATTACCAAATACCTTCTACTCTATTTCATGATACATATCCAAACCTTTCCTATAGCAGATGCCATTTTGAATCTGAGAGGTAAGCCAGACAAAATAGAATACAGAGTTTATGCCGAAGGTGACACACAGAATACACACTGTAATCCAGAATACATGAGTGCAAATCTAAAAGATTTGATTAAAGCCGTTAACGTTGCAAAAGCAAAAATATCTAAGATGCAAACGGTCTCATGGATTATCTAAAGACTTGTCTACACATAGATGTTCATCTGCAATTAGGTAGAATGTGAATTTAAAGCAGATACACTATTCCTGATTTACTCCAGCAGTGGACACTCTTATTCTGGAATAAAAGCACCTTATTCTGAATTAACTTAATTTGCTTTGGAAGTGGATTCAGACTTCTGGAATAAGAGTGCCCGCACACAGAGAGAATACCTTGTCAGAGGTCAGGGCACTGCACCTGTGTTTCCTCTCAGTGGTCTAGCAAGGATGGGCACCCACTCGCAGGCTTCTGGCTCTCCAGCCAGTGCCTTTCTGGAAGGATACTTACATCTCTTCCCCTTCTGACTGGGGTATTTCCAGGCAGCACAGCTCCCTGCCTTCACGTTGAAGCACACACAGCTTGCCCAAGGGCACCTGCTTGCTTTCTCTTCAGAGATGGTTAACAGGCGTAATTGCTATAGCTACAAGACACCACACAGCATTTCCTACACAAGCCTACTTTATTCTTAAGATAAAAAGCATTATAGAGAAAACATATTGAAAACAATAAAAGAACCTACACACATGCTAATAAGTGTACTAGACATCACCCAAACTCTAACATGGGCTCTGTTAGGAGCAGTCTTTGAATACCCCACCACAGGGTTTCCTTTGTAGTCATAAGTTCATCACAGCCTCAGCTCAGAATTAGCACTTTCATAACATGTGTAGTCTGCCCTTTATACAGTTCAGGGGTCTTTGATCTGCAGTTTCCGGGAGCCGGTAATTAATAGACATTGACTTTCTTCCCCTGGGCATAGTTTCAAAAAAGTGGATTTGAAGTGGGTCATCCCCTCACCCACCAGACATTTTCTAGAAAATCCACTTTACATGCATTGTCCCAAAAAGTCCTCTGAAGTTCCTAACATTTATATTAGTCAAGTCCCTAGTAAAGTTACATACAATCCTACAATCACACATAAACAATTGCATTTTCAGTACTATGGACCTCATAGGCACCAAACCCAATTCAATAAAGTTTATCTTTATTCCATAAGGTGTGTCTAGGACAGTGGTTCTCAAACTGTAGGTCGGAACCCCAAAGTGGGTAACGACCCCGTTTTAATGGGGTTGCCAGGGCTGTTAAACTTGCTGGGCCCTGGGGCTGAAGCCAAAGTCCAAGCCCCACCGCCCAGGGCTGACGCCCTCAAGCTTCGGCACCCCCCAGAACGAGGAGGAGGCGGGGGCTGAGGCTTCGGTCCCCCTTCCTGGGGTCTTGTAGTAATTTTTGTTGTCAGAAGGGGGTCACGGTGCAATGAAGTTTGAGAAACCCTAGTCGAGGATATAGCAGGATATTCTCAGTCTGTCACATAGCTATTCCGGAATAACTCTCTGGATAGAGAAGCCCTAAGTTGCATTTACGAACCTGAGTTAGAGAAACATACTCTAGGATAGAATACGATGAGCCTAATGTATTCAAAGTCACTTCAAAGATCTCTATGTGGCAACTGGTTGGGAAGCAGTAAATGTTGTTCCAGCAAATTGCTTTGCTAGATCTAAGTCTCTCTCTTTAAAAAATACAAAAAATTCTCACTACAGGCAACACTATAAAAATATATATTGAAAAGGTTTTGAGTTTTATTTTACAAATATTAGGTGAAAATATCAGGTTAGTCCCACAGTGCTTGCCAGCTACAGATAGCTCTTGGTAGGAGGGAATTTGGCACTAAGATGACGTAGGTGCAGGAGTTTGAAGGCTAAAGTTTTACATGTATTCTATTCTGAAAAATGAGTCTATTAAAAATAAGTGTCACTGCAGGTTTCCATGTTTATTTTATCTCAGGTACTCCTGATTGCATGTGTTCAGTTTATAAGTAAAACGATTGGTTTTTCTAACTGCCAACCTTGAAAACGAAAGCTGGGATCTGAGAGGCAAGCTGGGCTTTTTTATTCTTATACCTAATTTGTTCTTAATTTGTATTTGCTTGCACAGATGTAACTGATACATATTTCGTTCTGCTAACATTATTAATGGGAGAGGAAGGATTGACTTCTTCAGCGGTGTTCACAGTGAAGAGCAATTACCTCCCTACGTTAGAGGTGATGTCTCTGTCACTGTCCTCCTTTATGGCTCACAGATATGAGATAATGCAGCAAATTATATAACTTGTAAAAAGTAACAGAGGGTCCTGTGGCACCTTTAAGATTAACAGAAGTATTGGGAGCATAAGCTTTCGTGGGTAAGAACCTCACTTCTTCAGATGCAAGTAATGGAAATCTCCAGAGGCAGGTATAAATCAGTATGGAGATAACGAGGTTAGTTCAATCAGGGAGGGTGAGGTGCTCTGCTAGCAGTTGAGGTGTGAACACCAAGGGAGGAGAAACTGCTTCTGTAGTTGGATAGCCATTCACAGTCTTTGTTTAATCCTGATCTGATGGTGTCAAATTTGCAAATGAACTGGAGCTCAGCAGTTTCTCTTTGGAGTCTGGTCCTGAAGTTTTTTTTGCTGTAAGATGGCTACCTTTACATCTGCTATTGTGTGGCCAGGGAGGTTGAAGTGTTCTCCTACAGGTTTTTGTATATTGCCATTCCTGATATCTGACTTGTGTCCATTTAGTCCATTTATTCCACACCTCAACTGCTAGCAGAGCACCTCACCCTCCCTGATTGAACTAACCTCGTTATCTCCATACTGATTTATACCTGCCTCTGGAGATTTCCATTACTTGCATCTGAAGAAGTGAGGTTCTTACCCACGAAAGCTTATGCTCCCAATACTTCTGTTAGTCTTAAAGGTGCCACAGGACCCTCTGTTACTTTTTACAGATTCAGACTAACACGGCTACCCCTCTGATACTTGATTATATGACTTGTTGCCCACTCATTAAATGAACATGAGTTACACCAAAGTGTCTATTAACTCTTTGTAACTAAGGGTGTAGTACAAGCCACCAGAATACCCATTAGCCATTTCTGAGTCAGCCTAGACTGATAAAACTTTGAGCTGCTTCTTTCTCTGCAGGCTCAAGGCTGAAGCAGTCAGAGCCAATGGCTCTATTATAATGAGATGAAATTTTTAGAAGGCTACCCTAAACTATAATTAGTTCATAATTAGCAAGGAACAACAACAACAAAAATAGCATTCATTCACTTAAAATGATTTTTAATGTTATAATGACTGGTACATAATTATAGCAGAGCAGGGCTGTTAAAAAAAAAAACTGACTTCAAAAGAAGAGGGTTCATTTGGTGTATATTTGCTCCAAGGTTCTAATTACTTTGGAAACCGCCAACCCTCCTTATAGGATTACTAACAAAAAACACCACTGCAGCTTTGAGGAACGCTGAGCAAATCAGTTTTTAGCACCATTAAAAGTCTTCTATAAATACCAGATGCATACGCACGCGCGCACACACACACACACTACTATCCTTCCTTAGAACTCACTAGATAACTAATGGCAGATCATATCAGAAAAATGAAATGGATCTCTCATTGTTACAGCGCAATATAATATGGCAATGCTGGTGACAAAGAGCAATTATTTTAGATTGGGCTATATCGTAGTTTAAGTTTTATTTTGTTCTGTTTCACAAATACAGTAGTATTGATTCATTTCCCGTCCCCTTTATACTTCAGATTTACAGACTTTGTTAATCACTCCACGACAGTCACTTCAGCAATTTCATTTAGTAAAATTAACCAGAAAAATCTAGTCAGATTTATGTGGATTTCATGTGGCAAACTACAAAGCCCTGGCAACTTCAACTGCTGGAGCCTGGATGAGATTTGTGATGCTATCTGTCTTGGAGCTAGCTAATAAATCACATCTACTCCAGGTCTTCACCTAACTGACAGATTGAAAAAGAAACACTAACAGGCCTTGTTAGTGCTATTGAAAAGAGCACCAACGTAGGGTCCTGAGAGGTACTGACTTCAAAGGAGGATGTGGGTATTCCACACTTCTCTGAATTTTGCCCACAGAGATGCTTAAACAACATATTGCTCTCAATAATGCAGAGCAATTAAGCCATTACCAAGTACAATCTGAAAAATATTAACGAAAGGAATTTTCCTCAGAGAGGAAGGATGGTCTCATGGCTAAGGCACTGGATTGGGGATTCAACTCATGGCTCTGTCACAGACTTCCTATATCACTTCATTCCTCAGTTGATAGCATGGAGATACAGTAGAACCTCAGAGTTACGAACACCTCCGGAATGGAGGTTGGTTCATAACTCTGAACAAAACATTATGGCTGTTCCTTCAAAAGTTTACAACAGAACATTGACTTAATACAGCTTTGAAACTTGACTATGAAGAAAAAAAATGCTGCTTTCCCTTTCTTTTATTTTTTTAGTAGTTTATGTTTAACACAGTACTGTATTTGCTTTCCTTTTTTTGGTCTCTGGTGCATCTTGATTGTGTATTTCTGGTTCCAAATGAGGTGTGTGGTTGACTGGTCAGTTTGTAACTCTGGTGTTCGTAACTCTGAGGTTCTACAGTCATATTTCCTTCCTTTCACCTGTTTGTCTTCTTTAGACTGCTAGCTCTTTGGCACAGCAATTACCTTTTACTATATGCATGTATTGCACCTGTTGTCAGCTGAGCCATTAAGTGCTGCAGTAATAAATATTAATGATTAATAAAGCTGGTCACCATCTTCAAAATGTCTCCCACTTCCTCCCTCCACATTTATTTTTTCCTCCAAGCTAATAATTAATAAACTTATCAAAAGTGCAGGGCAGTTAAGCATTTTCCAGGTACAATTTGAACAATATCAGAGAGATTAGAGAGCATTTCTACCTTAAAAATACAATTTAAAGTGGTAGAGCTATCAATAAAAACCTTTCCATATACTTAGACATTAAAATGCTATACTGTAAGTTTAATTAGGAGATCAACCTAAAATGGTGTCTGTTTAGTTAAGATATTGACAAACTAAAATGCTGACATGGCACTTACAGTAGGCATTGAATCTGCTGTGGGTAATATACTTTAACATGTTGATGTTAACATAGGTCATGTGCCAGATGCCACAGAGATGGGCACACAAAAAGATAATTACATAATACAGGAATCTTCTTGCTTAAAATCAAAATTTACCATTATGCAAGACTTACATATTTTTCTCTCCTGGCAGACTGCCAATTTATTTATTTCTTCCTCAGCAGGTAGCTATCTCCAGATATGCCAGAAAAAATTATTATTTATTATCCCTTAAATTTGTAAGCAGTTCAATATAGTTTTAGTTAATCAGGAGTTGGCGAAGCGTAATCTAGTGTCCAAACACTGAGTTCTATAATACAGCCTGTACTGCCAGAACTCAGCATGCAGTGTTCCATCTTGATCTGAGTAGACCTGTAGACTCTGTATAGGAGGGTGTATCTCATATTAAAGATGAGGCACTTAAGCATGATGTATTTTATGCAATTAAACATGGCCCTCTGGTGCTTGGAAAATGGCCAGCACAACTCTTGTTTGGATTCCCCATAATACAGTTATTACAGTAGAAAAACTGTACTGTATTTTCATTCGTAACCATGACATGGAAGTCAATCCTGCAACATTTACTGCTAGGTGTAGTGCTTACTATGGCGACAGTGCCTATGCCTTTAATGGAGCCACTCACCACAGTAAGTATTGCACACATTAATTAGTGTTTGCAGGATGGGGCCCTACATTTGTGATCATTTTCTAGTGTATTTAGGGCAGGGAAGGGGAAATTGCTATGTTCAGTCTTGTAACAGTTTCTGTTGTGAAAAGCCCAACAGCTCTATGATTCCTTAAATTGCTATTTTTGCAAATATGCACAGACAGAGAACATTTTAACAAAATTTCACAATCAGGCTATATACTTGCAAGTTCTTTACTAGGCTAATTCTGTTTTTTAAAAGCAGCTTAGCAGAGATATCTGCTCAGATTTCTATTTGCATTCAATTGTGTGAAATTCTTCCATAGAAAAGAAATATCACTTCTGAGGTAAAAACAACCACACTTTCTCATTAGCCTGAAATATCTCAGATGGGGACAGCAATCAAAAGAGATAGCTTTTAGAAACAAGCCCAGCAGAGAAAATTAAGTTACATAGGGAGGGTTCAGGAGGACACTGTGACAAATAATTTACTTTTTCAACATAGGAAAGGGGAGATTGCTATAAGGTAAATATTAGGTGGATTGGCACAAGCAGCTGGAGCATCTCTTATTATTTGTCATCTTTGTCTTGTGCATTTATATACCATTGCACTACTAATTCCAACCTTTCACGAGCAGTTGCTGTATCGCCTAGGGAAAAAAACCAGGAAGTAGAAAATGAGGCATGTGGAATTGACTTACTTATTGTTTCCCAACAGAATAGTTTCCCTTGAGGACAAAAGAGCAAATTCCCATTATGATCTAAATATATTATTTTCTCTGAACGCACGTCAGGCAAGATTCCGTGCACACGCAGATGTCTCAGAACATTTCTCCTCCGACTAACTTGTGATGGGACCTTACTCATGCTGGGAAAGATTTATGACTATTCCCTTCCTCCAACTTACCACAGGGTCCAATTAAGTACCCATGGAAGTCTATGGGAGTCCAAATATTGACTTCAATGGGTGCCTGATTGAGCTGCTAAAACATTCACTTATTTCTAGAAAAGCTACCAAAGCTCTCTTAAAAAAAAGAGAGGTTTATTTCAGTATTAAACCACTGCCAGGACAAAAACAGAATCCTAACCCCTTTCCTTCCTGAAACCAAAGCGATTAAGGCTATGTCTCCATTAGGGACATTTTACTGGCATAGCCATCCTGGCATAACTCCATAGTGTAGACGCAGCCTACACCAAAGGAAGGGGTTTTTCTGTTGATGTAGGAACACTACCTCCTTGAACAAAGTGAGTTCTGTTGACGGAAACATTCTTCTGTTGACATAGCTTTGTCTACACTGCCATAACTATGCTGGGTAGTGGGATGGTTTTTTTCACACCCCCGACAGATAGAGCTAGGTCAACCTAACTGTTAACTGTAGGTCAAGCCTCAGACTTCTCTGGATAGGGACATCTGAATATTAAGGACTCGTAGTGATAATTATTATACGATAAAGCATTTTGGCACCAATGGTATTAATTGTTCTGTGACATTTCATAGCACTGACACTGGTGCTAACATTTAAAGAACAGGAGATGAATTAGAAACAAAAAGATTTCAATACAACTAAGAGTATACCGAATTTCATCGGCTTTTTCAGACGGGGATGTGCGTTCGGCTTCTGTCGCTGAGTTTTAATTTTTAAAACTTATGTACATCAGAAGTTATTTTGGGAAGAATTCAACTTCAGCTGTGAGGTGCGAACTGACATTTTGAGGTATCATCAGAGAGATTACAATGAAATGTTAAAGAGAAAAGCCATTCCCTCTAGGCTGACTGAGCCAGGAATGTCACTTCCTCAGTCCTTTGTGTGAGAGTCTCCAAGTTCCACCAAAAGCCTTCAGCTGCACAAGAGTATGCTTCAATTCTTCCCCCACTTCCAGCATGCTAAAAATAGGGGTGACATCATAAACCCATTTTACCTAATATTATAAACCCAAGTGCATTCCAGTGTCAGTAAAGGAAACGTAAAATTAACTGTGCTGCAAAAGAGAAAAAGCTTTGTGAAAGGATATACTGTATTAGTACTCAGTGAGAGCACTATATGCCCTCAAGCTTCACTGAAAACATTATTACTTACATGTCATGAATGCTGGTTTCAGAATGCAGACTTTTTCAATACGACATTCATAATTTATTAACAGGCAAACACAAAAACCAGCTGGCCAAATCCTGAGTCACACTGAAGTTAACTTCTCATGATTAAGATAAACAGGATTTGACCTCCTATTTGTAGAACTGATTGAAAGGGAGGGTGCAATCAGAACTTTGACAAAGCAAATAAATACCTACAACAGGCGGACAGAAAGCACTAAATACAAATGTCACAGTCTCAGCATTGCCAATTATTAACGCAAAGAGACAAACCTTAACATGCAATTCATAGTAACTTTGAAAAAAACAGAATTTAATATATCAGCTTTCCACGTGTCCTTGAATCACAGCTGCATATTGTACTGACCAAAACAAGATTTTAGTACTGTTGGTAATACACAGCCAATGCAAGTATGGAAGAGTGATCTGATGTCTACATTCCACCTTACACATTAGTTACGATACTGTCAGCTACAGTAAGTCCTGATTACAGAATCAATACGACTGGTAATTACGTTAGAGTGAGAAAGCAGAATCAGGTGGAGTTTGCAGGAGATTTTAAAGAAAAAAGTCATCTTGTAACTTGAAAATTGAGCAGACTAGATAAAGGAATCATTATGAAAGGATACTATGGACCCCTACCTTTTCAGAATTAACTTTCTCTGCATATAAAATGCAATTAAAAAATGATCAATGAAAGAAAGGGATGAGGCGATATATGGAAGTTTAGGACAAGAACCTGAGGACAGACAAATTACATGGGCGGAAGGGCACAGGCATTCTGGGGTTCACAGGTTAATTAAACAAAAATGTTAATGTACATTGAAGATAATGACAAGAAGTGCAAGCTACGTCTCAAAGAGGCAAAGAAGTGACAGTGAGATGCAGCTGTTTTGGAAAGAGGTGTAAAGCTGGGTAGCGCTCTGAAGCGCCTTTTACAATTACCTACGCTGTCCACACTCCCAAATCCTGTTCTTGCACAGATCTTGACCATGATTTTGTTGGAGCTGATTTTTTGCCAGTCTAAACATCATATACACAGTTGTAAATGCACTATCACCTATGAAAATGTGGCCCTTTCCTCTCTCTGTGCCTTAGTTTCCCAATCTGTAAAACAGGACTAATACCCACCCTCACAGGGATGCTGCGAGGCTTAATTCATTAGTGTTTTTTAAAGTGCTTTGAGATCACTGGCTGGAAGGTGTTATAAGAGTGAGACGTTTTATTATCAGCAGTGCTTAAGATACACATCTATGCTGGAAGGGTTTACAGTGAGTGCAGACATACCTTTAACCATAGCAGTGGTATCATGGATAACAGTAATAGAGGCATAATTTTTCAGTATGTCCATTGACACACAAACTAAGGTACTGATCCTACAAACTTGTAAGCACACGAATAACTTTACTTCAATAAGGAGCTCCATTTATTTCAACGGGACTGTTCACATTAATAAAATTAGGTAAGTGTTAATATTTGAAGAATTGGGCACTCGCACTAATTCAGAATAGTATTGTAATATATAACTCAAAGAGGCCATGTGGAATTTGGTTTAGGATGCTAACTACATCTCAAATTTACAGATGAACATGTATTGTTGTCAGAGGTGAAGAATGCATGTTACCATAAAATGAAAATGTATAAAAACAGTATTATATTTTATTGGACCAACTTCTGTGTAAACTTGAAAGCTTGTCTCTTTCACCAAAAGAAGTTGGTCCAAAAAATATATTACCTCACTTACCTTGTCTCTGTAATATCCTGGGACCAACACAGCTACAACAGCACTACATAAAACCATATTTGTTTTTCTGGTCATCCTCTGCTGCATAACTGGATAACAAAATGACACACATGAATTCTCCAGACTTAATCCTGGATGTACAACAAAGTTTAAAACTCGATTAAAAGGCCCCCCAAGGACTCTTATACAAGACTACACCAATAGAATGTCAGAGTGAAATCTGACGATTATGCTCTTCAAAAGAATGATCCTTCATACATGTCAGGCCAAGACTATAGGTGTTACTGAACGTCCATAAAATCCTACAGGCAAGATTTAAAATAGGAAGGCAGCCTTTAAATGCAACAATTTAATCACAATCAGACACTTGCAGTATATTTCTCTTCGAAAATGATTATTGATAATTGTTTATTTTTCATGTACTGTATTCTTCATTACACTGTCCAGTAGGTTTTTCTTGCTTGCCAATTAAAAAGGGGGAGGGGGGGAGGGGGGGGAGAGGAGAGAGAGTCTATTGTATGCAGTCCTTTCTTAGCTACCTGAAAACCAAAGTTTCTTTGCCTACCAATTTTGACCTTTTCTGTTTGGGAGACATTGATTGTTTTCTGCCTGTGTTTCTAATGGAGCTTGAAATGAACATGGCGTTTTGTTTACCTCCTAATTTGCGCACCACCATCATCAGTATTGTCAGCAGAGCACTGGGAATAGGGTTTGTTTACTGTCTCTGTAAAACCAGCAGACAAAGTTTAAGAGCATAAAATATAGTTGTTATGTTTTTTACCCAGGTCCTAGAATTACTTGGGCAATTTTTTGTCATTTTTAAAAACTGACCACAAAGAACTTGCTTTCGCTCAGGGACAGGTTGAATTCCTTTGGCTAATATATCCCAGGAAGGAGAAAGGGTGGTTATGTCAACCCAAAGTGCCTGAAGCTTCCACTGTGCTAAAGGGCCAACACTAAGAGCCAGCACTGTCCCAAAGGCAAGTATTGTTGGCTAGAGAGAGAAACACTGAACCAGTTCATCCTCCAGATAGCTCTCTGGTAAGGTTCTCATGGAGTCCCGACTGCAACTTAAAGACAGTCTCCAACATCAGAATCCCTGGGTAGCAGTGGTACAAACACCACCCCATCTCCTCTTCCAGAGGTGAATCATATCCTACGTATCAATAAACCAATTCTTACTTCAGTACCTTTTAGAATTAACATCATACCAAAATACCATAAACATAAGCTACTTTCTCCTCACAATGACCCACAAAGTTGGGAATAAGGTACATTCTTTTGGCAGAAGCAAATACATTTGAATTCTTATTCCCATTATCATGTACTCCAATAATTGGGTCACTACCATGCACTATGCTTTATTAGTATTATAATAAAGCCATTAAAAGGTCAGCATTTGCCAAATGCTATCACACAGTTAAAAAGGTATCACCTGTGTTAAGACTAGGGGTCGGAGGAAAAACCCATGATGGATTTCCCAGATAGCAGTATATTACTTAGCAAATGTTGACTTTTTAAGTGCCAACCACTGCAAAGACCTCAAAATACCAATCCCTTGGGCGAGACAGTTATTACTTAAATTCAAAACAACATTTTTTATATTTTAGATTGCCCATTGCTTAAGCACACAACTTTGGTTAGATGTAGAGTTTTAGACCAAAGGACAGTTGCAGTGAGTGGTATAAAGCAATGTCCAAATGACAACAGAATTCTGGTACTTGTCTTTCAGTGATAGGTGTTAGCATCCACAAATGCCAAATGTACTGAACACACTTCAGCTCAGAAGAGGGAAGTGAGAGACTGTTCTCCATTTTTTCCAAGGAAACTCTCTTTGTTCAGGGCAAGAGCAATACTATTACAGACTGTCTCTGCCATCGCTGGTCCACTGCTGGGAAATGGAGCCTCATTCCTGATCATTTGTTTTGTGTGCATTCCACATTAAAAAACGTACATTAAACACATTTTTCAAAAGAAGCCTCCTCCTTATTCTCAGACTTAAATACTAGGGCCAGAACAAACATTCAGGTCCAATCATTTTCTTTAGCATCATCTCAATCACAAGAGTCACTCACTCCTCCAGTCCTTACCAATAATGCAACCCCTTCCTTCTGCTGTAATGTAGCCATATTTATCTTTTCCTCAATATCCCAGATGTTCCACAATTTCCTCCCGCTTACAGAGAGGGTTGATGGATGTATAAAATTTCTGCCAGAAATGTACAAATTCCTTCATTATTAGTTGAGGGTCAGAAACACCCGGTCTGTTTTAATACCAGTGATTATGTTTATTGATACTGCCACATTAACCGCTCTATCAGATGCATTACTTTTTAATTAACTATATCATATATTTAATGTGGGTTTTTCCCCGTGTTCACTCCCCAGCTCACAGTCTTCTTGTTTTCTGCTAACACCTGTCATCTTTTATGTTTTCCCTCTGAAATTTTTGTTTTCCTGTAAAGGTCATTAAGCTCCAAGTTTATTTCCTTTTTTTCTTCTGTCACCCTACCAAAATCAACCTGCCTCTGAGCATAGCCCCATAAGCATTCCAGAAACTAAACAACGCTGTTTCCTCCTTGAACTTTGTGAGTTCCTGTTTTGTTCTACCTAGAATACACATTATGTGTGTGCTTTTTATCCCATTGGTTGTCTAGGGACTCAGTTTACCACCAAGAACTAGGAGGGAAGAAAGTTGGTCTTTTATTTGCTTCAGTTAATTAAGTGCTTATGAAACATGTCAGAAGATCTGCGGATTTAAGTTCACTGTTCAGCTGGAGAAGAAAAAGATAGAGTACAGGAAAAAAGCCTTACAACTGCACCAATGTGATAACTCCACCAATGTAATCCAAGTCTGTTCTGAGGGTATCATCTCTAGAAATGAGATAGTGGTTCAGTCTTTGGGCCATTCGGTCCTTACCTATGGCTTTGCAATGTGGATACTTGCCTAGTCATGAGAGAATGAGTGAGAACACGAATTAGTTTCAAATGTGTCACCAAACAGCTGATATTAAACTTTTGGTCATTCCTGGCCTGGGCTACATTTGAGCTAGTTATCTAGATCAGTGGTTTTCAACTTGTGGACTGTGTACCCCTGGGGGTTGGCAGACTATATCTAAGATTTCCAAAGGGGTTTGTATCTCCATGAGAAATTTTTTAGGGGTCCACAAATGAAAAAAAGGTTGAAAACCACTGATCTAGACTACATATTCCATTAACAGCCTCCTACGGAATCCAGTCCCTCTTTAAAAAGTTTAAATAGGAGATATTTATACTCCAAAGGATTAGTTCCACTAGATTTAAGGGTGCAGTAGGACAGATTTTGGGTATAAACTATTTAATGGTGTTTGAGAGTGGAGGTTCTCCTAAAGAGAATGGGAAGAAATTCTCTCTTCTTCCTCCCCTCAGTTGTACAGTGGGCACTATTAAAACTCTATGGGTATAATTACAATAAAAAGCCCACAGCTAACCCGTGTCAACTGATTCACGCTCACAGGACTTGGGTTGTGGGGCTATAAAATTGCAGT
This sequence comes from Terrapene triunguis, assembly GCF_002925995.2. NCBI lineage: Eukaryota > Metazoa > Chordata > Testudines > Emydidae > Terrapene > Terrapene triunguis. The sequence continues at coordinate 90,334,201 of NW_020664409.1, forward strand.
GTAGACGTTCAGGCTCAAGCTGGAGCCCATGCTCTGGGACACCACCAGGAGAGGGTCCTAGAGCCCAGGATTCAGCCCAAACCTAAACATCTACACTGCCATTTGATAGCCCCACAAGCCCGAGGAGCTGATATGGCCCAGCCACGGGTGTTTTATTGCAGTGTAGGCAAACCCTGCATTTGCCATCTATTTGAAACTGTATCATCGTATCTCCTACTCTAAGGATTTTGTGATTAAAGCAAGTGCCAGGAGTGGTGGACATGGAGCACTGTTGCATTAAACATTTGGTTAAATGGATTAATGTGAATTCAGATGCCGGTCACTGCCAGATGCACAATACTGGTCCAGATGGACCAATGATTTGGTTGGGAATAACCAATCCTGTGTGCATCCTTGCAATCTCCCATGTGTTCACAAGACATTGTGTGTGTGTGTGTGTGTGTGTGTGTGTGCGAGAGAGAGAGAGAGAGAGCACAGCTCTAGGGCTTATGTGCATATCCTAGTTTAGATGAGCTAGTATGTAGTGTTGTAGTGTGTAGGTTGCTGGCCTTCACTAAATTGGTTCGCAACAGTAAGTGGATATTTACCAGGGCACAGAATCAAAGGATCCTAAGGGCACAGTCTTAAAATAATGAGAATGGTTAGAGTTTACACTCTTACCCATTCCTATTACAATAATTGTCTCATAAATAGATTCATGCATTTGTCTGTTTTCATTTCATTTTTTGTCAAAGAGTGATGTACTAGAATTTTAATGCTATATAATTATATATTCTGTAAATTAAAGCAGCATGGCGTACTGGTTGGGAATAGCACATTTCACACTTCATTACTTCTGCTGAAACTCAACCAATGTTAAGCTCTGATTTTTCCTCTCTTCAATATTCAGTTAAGTGTTTCTCTTGTACAGCTCGTTCCTGCTTATGCAGTAGTTTCACTGGCCCCAGTGGTGCTAGGAGTCTGGTTCTCTGGTATAGTAAACCACTCAAATAAGAGTGAACAGTTAGCACTGGGAAATGTACATAAACCTGGAGCCACATTTCTGACTGCATGAGGAATAGCAGTCACTGGTGCAGTAACCTGAGCTTGCCTCTCACACATTCTAGGTGAGTGCCCTCACCACTAACTATACAGTCATTCTGTCTCTCTCTCTCTCTGATCCAATGACTATTACTGTCATTATGAATGACTATGAATCGCCACTATCACAAAACCACCATCAGAACTGAGCACGAAGACTGAAAAGAGTGGGGAAACTTGCACTGCTGTTACAGACAAATAGAGTCCAGTCTCCAGGACTGTCAGTCTAGCACAGTGGTTCTCAACCTATTTATCATTGTGGGCCGCATATGCAGCTCAGCTCTTTATGTTATGTGAGCTGCATCCACATAATATATATACTACCTGTATGGCCCTGAGGATGTCACATGGGCTGCAGCGGTTTGCTGATTGCGCCGCAAGCAGCCCGCAGGTTGAAAACCACTGGTCTAGCAACTTTCGCAAGCATTAATGCCACTTTTTTTTAAAAAAAAAAAAGCAATGTGCAACAATGTGCACTGATGCAGCTCCTGCTCTTATGAGATGCCATAGGATGCATTATACTGACAACAAATAGATATATGGTTTATATATATGGTATATATATTGAATAGGTTCACAAAGATTTTAATATTTTATCTCAAAGATATAAATCTTAATACAGTAAACTCTGAAAAGCCATGTAATACATTACCAAGATTGCAATACTGTGGCGACTTCTATCGAAAGAACTTCCACCTCACTGCACTTACAAATACTAAGGAACATTAAACCTCTTAGCACCGCTATGAGCTAGGGATCATCTATCCCTGCTTTACAGATGGGGCGAATGAGGCAAAGAAAGGTTAAGATATTCATCCAGTGTTCCACACAAAGTCAGTGGCAGTGCCAGGAATAGAACCCAGATGTCCTGAATCACAGTTTTTGGCTTTAGCCACAAGCACAATTTCTCGAAAGGTACTTCATTTAAAAGCACACATTTTTCTTTCAATCTTTCTTGTTTTTTTAAAAAGAGGTCTTAAATTATAGCTCCAATTACATTTGATTTATTTTTCCACGGTTGTTTTTTTCCTGTCTGGGACTCCAACCTTTTTCCTCCCTCCAAAACACTGAATCTCTTTAAAAATCTGTCTTGTTTTTGTTAACAAAGCAGGAAAGGAGAATTCCTTTGTAATGTGGCTGACTCAGTTCAGGAAGTAAAGCAGATATTCGGGTGGAGCATCTTATCCCAGGGCAGGTGTGAGTGAAGGGCACTTTGCATGTGGATGAGAGGAAAGGCATAGCATAGAAGTAGTTAGCCAAAGATGGGCATTTTCATGAGAGTAAAAGTGGTGAAAGCAGTTGGCAGGTGAGAGAGAGAAAGGGCAGTGTCATGCCACATGTTGGAAGGAAGGAATAACAGGGAAGCAGGTAAAAGAGGAACCAGCATGCTCCGCCAGCGCAGTAAAACTGCTGCATTGGAGGGGCACCCAGTGTTGCCAACTTTAATGATATTATTATGAGTAACATGATATTTAGTGTTTTTCTTAAAGCAACAGCCACTGGAATCCGTGATGATGTTATAATCTCTACTTTCATTAAAACAAACAACAAACAAACAACAAACAAGTTTTTAGCCCTCATGGTTGGGGAGAAAAGCTTAAAACCAAGCCTCAAGCACACCCAAATGGCTCAAAAACCACAAGGCAAATACAAAATAATAAAAATTGGGGTTCTTTTTAAATCTTAAAATTTCAAGCCAGATTCATAATTTTGGGAGATCTGACTCATGATTTTTGAACAGTTGGGTGCCTTGCATGGGGACAGGAAAGTGAAGCAGCACAAAGGAAAAATCTCCTTTCTTAACACCTCACTCACCATAAAACACACATTTTTTTCATTTTATATAAGTGAATACCTGAGAAAAATAAAGCAAGCACATACAAGTAATAGTCAGCAATAACATCTCTCAGCCAACAGTGTCACCATCTCAGTATTTACTGGACATGAGTCCCATTGCATATGGTAATAATTATGTAGAAAGTCACACAAAGTTACAGTCAGTTCCAATCACTGATTTGAGTATTGACTTCACTTCTGATGAATCTGTAGTGCTTAATCTGTATCACACAGAGAAAGAAAGGTCAGAACTGTTTCCTCCATTCCCCAAGAAAATCGTTCCATTAATTTTCTTTTCATGTAAAGGAAAGCTTTCTGTGATGAAGCAGAAAAACTGCCAGCCAGCACGGCAGGGGTTAAGGAGAGCCTTCAGGCCCAGATAGCCCCGCCCTGTTATACCTGCAGCCAATGTCTGGCCTGGAGGGGGGAGAAAAGGAGACATCCGGGCTCAGCTGGGGGCTAAGGCACTGGATTGGCCAGCCAAGGCAACCACCAGGGAGGAAGCACTGTCTCCCCAGCCAAGGGAGACTGCGCAGGAGACCTAGGAGCCTCTGGCAACTGAAATAACTGGGTGACTGAAGCCATAGTGGGGATCAGCCTCATCAAACTTATGGCTGGAGCACAGGACTGTGGCAGGGTGTCACCCAAGACCTAGGAGGGGTGTTTCTGGAGGCCCAGCCACCCCAGCAAATTGGACTATAAGGACCATGCCCCTAAACTGAAGGGACAGCAGTAGGAAGTAGCTCAGGCCAGTGGATTTAGACTCCCTGCTGGGAGGGCCCCTTGTTCAGGGGTCAACTCATATAAGGGCCTGAGCTGGGAATCAGTGGAGAGGGAGAGCTCAGGTCTCCCTACCCTACTGCCTCAGCAACTGAGGCACCTCAACCAGGGAAACAAGGGGCCAGAGGATCAGGCACACCAACCACTACTAGCCCTCCAAGCACCCCGTTACACTTTCCTTTAGAATGCAGTGTTTTTCCTCTCTCAGACCAAAAAGTATGTCCTCGTGCATGAAGTAAGACAGGTAGGTGTAAGTGTCAACTCCGTTATTGGGGAAGGGGGGGGAGAGAACAGCCCTGCACTATATGCAAGTCACTTTGATCTGACTGGGGTTAGACCTGGGGAACCCAGTCTACACTGGGAGAAGCGAGAAGCTGATCTTCATCCTGCTCCCTGAATCCGATTTAAGAGGAGTCAGACATCCCACAAGCACTTCTTATGCTCAATGGCAGGCCCCTCTTTAAGATAGGACACATGACATCTCTTAGACCCCTCAAACCTGTTCCATGGACCAAGCCTGGTCCCCCTCTTCTCTTGCTTGGGGATTGAGCTCCCCAAGTGGAATGGCTTTTCCCCCCTCTCAGCTCTAAAAGCATGTCTACACAAGGACACTCAGGAAAGTTAAGATGAGTTAACTACAGTTGTGAAGTAAACGCACATTAGTTGAAGCGCATTAAACCTCTGTGGACGCTCTCATTCAGAAATAGAAAGTGGCATTCATTCAGTTTGGCTTACTCTTCCGGAGGATATATGATATAATCATTGGGTGTAATGGCAGCCTAGTAGATAGTGTATAGTCAGGGTGAAACAAGGGAAAGGCTTACAACAGCCCTTTTCTGTCATGCATATTCCAGGGATGAGTCACCAAGAATTGGGCTCTTCTGTGCTGACATGACAGTGTGACAATGTACAACGCAAACCATGTCACAACGCTGGCAACTTGAACACAGACGCTCATTGTTCGGGTTCAGTTTGGCACAGCTGCACTGGATCAGCTCAGACCCTGTCAGCGCCACTTGCACACACTTCTTATTGAATACACAGGAGGGAACAACTTCAATACACTGCTGAGAACCCACTCTCCTCTGGTGATTTTAACCATCTTGTTGTTCATGTGGTGCTTTTGGTTATGGTGGAGTAAGGCCTGCGGGGTTTTGGAAACGTAGCAGGTATCCGGGGATAACTACCAGTGGTTTACTTAGAATCCAATTAGTCTTCTAATAAATATCACTCATCATTCTTTTTAGTACCTGCCATCACGTTATAACTAAATATGGTAAATGTGGGCCAAATACCACCTCTGCCCCCACTCAGGCAGAGGAGCAAGGGTTAAAGGGAGAATCCTTCCACCACAGTCACACAGCAGCTCGTAACAGTTAGGGCAGCCCTGAGACTACAGTAGCTCCTGCTGTTCTTGTGCCTGTGGTCTGTGGAGAGCAATGGAGTCCCAGCGAATAGGGTGTATAGGAGAGCCCCCTGCAGGGAAGCACTTCCCAGTGCCTATAAGGGGATCCAGACTCTTTTGCAGGCTTCGGAATTCTTCTTCCTGATGCAGTGGAATGGCACCTATAATCTGCTGTATGCATGACCTTCCACAGCTGCTGAGGAACAGGCCCGGTTTGTCCCTATTACAATAAACCATTTCATTCTTTAGAGAAACAACCAGATTAATAAACCCAGTCCATCAAACAATAAATAATTTGTGTGCACAAACAGATTCAATTCGCAGCAGCCTGATGGCGCATGCTACCACCGCGGTGAGATGCCTACTCTGAATGCAATGCATTCTCCAACTATAAGGAAGCAGAAAGATACAGCTGCTGAAGAGTGATGTGAAATTAAAGAGGGAATGAAATGTATGATCTTATTTAATCACACCTGGTGCTTCAATTTTTCAATAACAGCACCCTGCTAGACTGTGTCAAATCGGTTTTACAAAGTAAAAATTATGGATGGAAAATGAATTAACTACTTCACCACCATCACTAATATGCTATATGAGTCAGAGTTTGAGACAGAGACAACAGCTCAGAATTGTTTTCCTCAGAGGGTATGTACTGGACATCAATACATAGTTAAGAGGCCAGCAGCGAATTACAATACTAACAGTACCAACTGCACAGCATCTGATCTCAGAAGTGACACACATTCAGCGGCACAAGTTGAGTGGGTGTGCAATCTATTTTTATACAAAAGAAATCTTCCTGGTCAGAATCCACTTCAGGGATCGAAGTGTGGCCCTGGGATCAGCTTTGTTTACTTGCTTCTTCAGGCGGGTGGCACATATGTGCAGAGAGACAGAAAGAGTAAGCAGGATAGCTGGAGACAGTGCAATATGTAGGACATCTCAGAAAAGCAATGAGAACTCTGATCCATAAGGATCAGTCATTTTGCACAGTGTAGATTTATGATAAGGAGAAAATTCATCCTAGAAATCATGTGCTTTTTTTTATTGAGGTCATATTTTGCATTTAGGTGTTTGGGTTTATATTAAATGTCAAATATAATTTGATTCTGCAGGCATCACAATTTGTGATTACCCATGTCTCATTGGCTAGTCAGATACTGTATCTCAAAGAGTGTGCACCATGTACTAATAAATCACTTTTTGTAATAGACAGCAAGGTTCTTTATCTAATGTAAAAAATGGTCATTGTGGTCAAATGTTCCATTCTTCGGAGAAAGAAAAAAAAAAGACCTTCTACCTGATTCCACTCAGCAGCAGAAAATAAAAGGCCGAAGTACAATTAGCTTAACATAACCACTTTTACGTTAAATTCACAGAGAAGCAAATCAAACATGAAAAATAACTAAAGAGTGCCCATTGTGGTCACCTTGCTGAGTTGTGTACACTACTGCATGGTGATATTAATAAGAGACTCAAAGTCCTGCACAAATGCAGGATGTATTTTAGGAGTGGTTCGTTTTAAGACATGAGACATTTCTTAATGCATGTGTTACACATTAAAAACAATTTACATTCATTCCAATGTTATTGATTCCAGAAGAGCAAGGCTCCTGGGCTTCAATCAATTAACTGAAAAAATTAAATGTTAAACACTGTAGCAAAAACCCCAGAATAATTTTAAGAACATCCAAGCATCTTCATCATTAGTCATGAAACTCCTACTCCAAGACATGGAGCGACCACTGATTCCTTATAAATAAGGAAACACTACAGGAGAAAGCCCTGGCTTACAGATAGTAACACTACAGACTTTGAGGCTGCTAAAAACACACAACAGTCTACATTATGTCTTGTTTACATAGATGGGGTGGCAGAAATATCAGAAGAAAACATGAGTGGAGCCTTGCCACCAAAAAACAACAAAAAACAAACAAACAAACAAAACACCCACCAGGAAAATCCATGAAAAATCAGCCTTACATGCTCAGAAGCACCATGAGATTACTTTGAAACAAATATTTTATTCACTTTGCAAAGCTTCTATTTCATGCTTTTGCAATTTTAAAATAATCTTTAAAAAGTTTATTCCCACTAACTTTTTATCACCTGCAGCATGTACATAGCTTGCTATACTACTGCTATGAGTTCAACCTTACTTCTTGGCACGAAGTTGGACATTATTTCTGCTTTAGCCATATCTCCAGTCCAAAATGCTGATAAGGCCAAGTTCTGCTTTTGAAGCTTACCAGATCAGTTTTCAGTTGTGACAGTATATTTGTGTATGTGTCTTTTCTTCAATTTAAGAACCCAAAACATCTCATCACTTTTATGCCAGGTACATTTGAACAGAATGGTTCTAGAAAGGAATCAGAGACAATACAATTGGGCACAAGAGGTTTGTTTTGTTTTTTGGCAAATCTTTCAAGCATCAGGAAGATGTGATATGACTATAGAAAAATCTCTTCACCGAGCATAAGACAATAGATATTTAAGATCCAGTCTGCTCTTTAGGAAATAGAAGAGAAAGGGACCTGCTCCTCTTGGCCCTATCTGCAGGGGGGATATTTCCCGCTGTTGCTAACATCAGTTCCATCAGTCTCAGCAAAGTTGGAAATCCTAGTGTAGACAGCCTGATGGCAGCTGACACTGCTTTAAGCACCATGCTACTTAACCCGGCTAAGGGGGTGGGGTGTCTAGCAAACACTGTGCTTAAAATGCTGGCAGAAGGTGTCCACTCCAGGGCTACCTATATGTCCCTAGTGTTGAGAGGGCTTCGGTATTTCCGGAGGGGCACGGTCTCCCAGCCATATGTTTGAGCAAAGATGCCTGGTGAACTCCTCCAGATATGCTCAAGGAGACTGACATGTCAAGGGTTGGGGTTAAATCGTCTGGGTTTGACGACAATCGTTTGCAGTTCCTGTCTCTGCTGATTCATCTTTCCAATTTAGGATGCTGCAATGTGGAACTTCTGTCAGCCTATGAAGACTGAAACTGGCTCATTTCAGAGCCAGCCAACAGCAGTCAATCATGTCAAGGAGATGCTTTCAAACAGCCTGATGAACTCCCTCTTAACACCTACGAAGAACTCGAGCCCAGGTTTCTCACATGGCACTACAGAACGCTACTGTTAAACCTTCAATCAGTAAAACAATACTCCTTCTTCAGCTCCTGCCTGGTAGGAGAGAAATAAAAAGGAGGTGGGGGGCTAGTTGCTAACCTGACAGAGGCACTGGGAACCCAGATCACAAACAGGAAGTTCAACAGATACCAATTAACTTATTTCTTGATTGAGCAGTAGTTGTTTTTGGTCATTCCAGGTGATTGTGGGGTGGGGAAATGGTCCACTGTTCAATGGTCAGTGAATGAGGGACTCTCACAATTCACGCAAAAAGGTATTTGCAATCCAAACACAGACAGTAGAACAACATTGAAAAAAACCTCACCTGATGGTAAACATCACCTTTTTTTGTAGGCCCGTTAGGCTTGTCTGTGGTCTACTGAGCTGTTTTTTCCTTTAACCTTATTCCAATATCCATCTTAAAATATTAGTCATTTTATCTACTCAGTGACACAAACTGAATTCTAGAACTTGGAGTCAGGTGTTATAATGGAGTCTGACTAGGAGTCTGCTGCCAGTTGGGAACTGCACCATTGACTACCGGTACCGTTGGGCACCAGTGGTGAGGGAGTTAGCCCACTTCATCCACTGCCATTAAGGAAGTCATGCATATTGCTTCAAAAACTGGTAAAAATTTAAAGGCACCAAATGGCAATTAAAGCTGAGGGTCCGATTACTGAAACCCACATATTATCCCTTTGGAAAGCTTGCTTTGTTCACGGCAAATCAGTTTCAGCAGACAATTTGAAGCTATCACGCCAGCACAGTTATATATAAGCTAATAAGCACTTACTATTGATGGCTTCTGCAGAAGCTGTTTAATTTTTAATCATATTTACTGTTTACAATTTTATCCAATTAGTGTTTGTGTAAGAGAGAGAGAGAAATGGAGAGATTGGGTTTACTATGGAGTACAATGACTGGATGATGCAGTCCTGGCAAAAATTGATCTGACCTCTTAAAAATCCTGGGGAGACTGACATCATCAGATTGCTAGAGACTTTGAAATCTTCCTCTCTAATTAGGGCGGAGCTTGTCACCTTTTCACTTGGAATTCTCATTCAGTCTTCTTATTTTTAAAGAGAAAGCCATCTCCACCTACAGTGTTACGTGCCACCATTATGCTGTCAAAATGAGCACCACCGCATCGCTGTCCCAGTACAATGCTTTACCAATAGTTGAGAGATGTGCATTTATTTGTGTCGTTATATTATCAACATATTCCTGTTGACATAAAAACTAGCAAGTGAAATAAAGAGATGGATCATTTCTTTTTAGGCATCAAGTCTTTTTCACGGGGCCTGCCAATACAGTTCTCAATTATAGAGAGTGCAAACAACCCAGAAAAAGATAGACCTCATCGCACAGCAGGGTGGTGATGGGAGGAGAAAGAGCAATGGAAAGAAATACAAAAGATCTCAGGGTGCAAGAGATCCATTTATCAAAAACTAAGAAAGCACTACATTGGCACTATTAAACTACCCACCACTTGCTGTAATATGCAGTGATAAAAACCTCCCTGCAAAAAAGAACCCCTCATAGGTAACACCCTGAGAGCCAGGGCCGGCTCTAGGCACCAGCAAAACAAGCTGGTGCTTGGGGCGGCACATTTTTAGGGGCGGCATGGCTGGCGCCAGAATGCCGCCCCTAAAAATGTGCCCCGGCCGCCCTAGCTCACCTCCGCTGCCGCTCGCGTGCTGCTACTCGCCCTCCCTCCCAGGCTCTCAAACCTGGGAGGGAAGGGGAGACTCCGAGTGGCCGCGGCGCGGGCGCCGCTTCTCCCCCTCCCTCCTAGGCTTGAGAGCCTGGGGGGAGGAGGCAGGGAAGGGGCGAAGTTGAGGCGGGGCCGGGGGTGGGGTAATTAAAAAACGGGGGGGGGGGGGGGGGGGCGGCCAAAATTGTTTTTGCCTTGGGCGGCAAAAATCCTAGAGCCGGCCCTGCTGAGAGCTAGCACCTTAATTATTTTACCTTCACAAAGATTATATAATTCAGTGATGCTAAAAATGTAAGACTTTTTTTTTCTCCAGAGCACATTATAACACAAAAGTTAAAGTTAAAAAAAATAAATATGTGAGGTGAGACTTCCTAAAAATGGCCATTGCAGGAGATTTTTTTTTTTTTTTTTTTTAAAATATTTTTTTGATTTTTTTGATTAATGTAACTCACACCAATGTAGAGGAACAGTTTAAGGCCCACAATCTCTTGCTCTTAAAGTACTAAGCCTCACCAGTTTACAATCTCTTCCTTTTTCAGTAGCTGAGCCTGTCAAATCCTTGACGACCAAATAGTAACCAAATAGTTGCAGGAGCATGTATGTCACTTCTGAAAATGATCAGATAACAGAATTTTCTACCGAGCATGCTCAGTCCTGCATTTTAAATGTCTGTACTTTGGTATTTAAAACAAGAGACTTCTGGATCAACCAGGCAGTAGAAAGTATAGCTGCAACTCTCATTTTGTGTGTTGCTCCTGGGGCCAGAAACTTGTAGCAAGGAAGGATGAGAGTATGTAATAAAAAGGAGACAGGAAGGTCTACAGTAGGCTCTGCTGTTCCTAAAGATAGAGATGGAACCAGCTCTAAGGGAAGGAGGAAGCCACCCGCCCACAGAAAAGGAAACCCCAAAATAAAATCTTTTGGCAGATGATAAAACCTCAGATAAAACTAACAGACTACAGGGGGGAAATGGGACTTAAAGAACTACACTGGGGAACACTTTTTCTCTTTTAGTAATTATTTTGTGCTATTATTTTCACCCATTTCTTGATGAGCTTCCTAGCTTCTACAATTCATTGAAGCTATACAACTTCTTTCAGAGAGACCTTTTTTGTCTTAGTCTATACCAACCATTTGAAAGGAAAATCATTGTACTGAACTGCCTAACTATAAGTGAGTCCAGTAACCAACCAGCACTCAGAACAATAGCATAGGCCTGATTCTGACCTCACTTACAGAGTAAAATCAGCAGTAACTCCACTGAAGTCAATGAAATTACAATCAATGTGAAATTGGTATCCTCACTACTCTCAGACTGAAGGGAGCACACTCTCAGGACTGGGACCTTTATAGCTACAGTTAAAATAAAGCAGTTGTATTTAAGAAACACCCACCTAAACACAGTAAATGTTATAACCATATCCAGAGATAATGTGCATAAAATGAGTACCTCTTTGTTTGAGACCAATAGAACATCTAGGATACAGCTAGGTGGGTGTGTCTGTCTGAGACCAAAAGAGCATCTAGTATACAAGTGGGTGTGATTGGTGGGTGAGGGTAAAAAAGAAAAGAAAAAAAAAAAAGACAATTTATAACACGGGTAGGCAACCTGTGGCACACAAGCTGATTTTCAGTGGCACTCACACGGCCCGGGTCCTGGCCACCGGTCTGGGGGGGGGGGGGGGGGCGCCGCTTTTTTTTTTTATTTTAAATGAAGTTTCTTAAACATTTTAAAAACCTTATTTATTTTACACACAACAATAGTTTAGCTATATATTATAGACTTATAGAAAGAGACCTGCTAAAAATATTAACATGTATTACTGGCACCTTAAATTAGAGTGAATAAATGAAGACTCGGCACACCACTTCTGAAAGGTTGCCAGTCCCTGATTTATAACATAACTGCATTTTCCCTTTGATATAGTTTCCAGATGAGTGGTGTTTGGCATACTGGAAAACTTCAACACAGAAGCAGCTTGAGGAGGGGAATTCAACAGATGCAACTAGAACTTGTAGCAAAATATGTAATTTTTCTAGGGAATTGTTAAGCCAAATTTTGCATGTTCCCAAGTGTGTACATACACATAAGGAAGAAACAATATAGTAAGGGAAGTAAATATAAGGAATAGGGAAGGGGAAGACAACATATTTTGGGCTTGATTTGGCCACTAATCTCAGAGGACAAATAATTATGTACCTTTGTTATTTTCATATGCAAAATCAGAAGACAGTATGTTGAGACCCAGTGAAAATCAGGCTGTCTGTTTAAATCAACTGTTCTAAAGAATATAAAGGTTCCTGGGTTTTATCCAAAGCCCACTGAAGTCACTGGGAGTCTTTCCATTGACTTAATGGAGCATTACTCTTGATTTACCCCAGTATACATGCGAACAAAATCAGGACTAAAATCTTCAAAGGTAGATTGACAGGAGTACACAGTTCCCTTAGGTGGCTGCATGTGTGAGTTGACAAGCTTCTTGAGTAGAGTAACTACTATTGCTGTTTTCCCCCAGTGCTTGGAATCGCCACAGAACGCAGCCATGAGTAGAATGGATCTGTGCTTGGCTCAGCTGGAGCCTTCTACAAAGCCTCTATCCAGAGGTAATGTAAAAGGAGCATTTCTAAGAAGCAGAAGGGGACTCTGGCTATGGTGCTCTGAATTTTCTGAATCAGCACTGGAGCAAGAACCCCATCTCCATTATGTCAGCTCCAAACATAGGTGCTGGAACTAGAGCTGAAGGGGTGCTGCCGCACCCCCTGGTTTGAAGTGGTTTCCATTATCTACAGGGTTTACAGTTTGGTTCAATGGTTCTCAGCACCCCCACTGTTCAAATTGTTCCAGCACCCGTGGCTCCAAACCCTTGGTAATTTGTCCCTCATTTGGATTCTACTCACTCAACCTCTCACAGAGAGGAAGAAAAAATACTGGAGAATGAAATGAATGTAAGAGGTTGCAATTCTGTGTATATATTTTACACTGAAAACACCATGTGGTCAGTGAAAGTCAGGTCATTAGAGTTATATTTAACAAAGGTGCAATAAAACAGATGGCAGAAAAGGGAGCGTGTTGCTAAGATAGATTATCTAAAGAGATGTGAAGAAGTAATTGAGGCTAGAGAAAGACACATTTAGGCAAGTCCTAGTGCCAACTGGTGTGTCAGTGGAATTTTTAAGGCAGGACTACTGCATCCCTTCTCTGCCTTGTCTTTTTCCTCTGGAAAATAAATGTGGTTAGTTTAAAGTATTCTTTAAAATTAGACCCAGAAATAACAATGTGACAGTGTGGGAGTTAGGCGCCGAGGCCCTTTTAAAATCCCATTGGGCACCTATCTGCATCTTTAGGTGCCTAAATACCTTTAAAAATCTGGCCCAGGGTCTCAATTCCTGTGGACTGCTTCTCATTGAACCTATGATTCTTTAAATACAGCTGAACTGTCTCGCGCCTTATGGCAGCCACTGGCAAGGAGTGGTTGATTACAGCTTAAAAGTTCCACACTGCCTGGATCAAGTTGGAGAAATGAGCCCATTGCCATTTCCCCATCAGGTAAGAGTAGCCTTGTCAGCCCCTGAATTCACACACTATCGGGAAACCTTCCAAACAAAACTGAATTTCAAGAAATCAATCTCTGGCCCCAATGTTAGTGGCAGCCTTCAGTTATTCATGAGGTAAAAGGGGGTTTGCTTTCCCTTTTAGGAAGAGGTTGGAAAGACAGAATGTTGAAACACTTTAGAGACAAGAGGAATAAAAGATAAAAGTTCCATTCACCCTCCATTTGTACCACACGCAGGCATATGTTAGAAAGGTTTTTCAAGCCTAGGGAGAGAAAGACTATAAAATTCAGTGATTTCTGAAGGATTTTAGAGGGGAGAGAAAGAGGTCTCCTAATAGGAGACCTCTTTCTCTCCCCTCTAAAATCCTTCAGAAATTCAGTCCTCCCTAAACAAAGAAGTAAGTAATAGCAAGGACCTTCATTTTTTGCTATGCAAACTCCCTCCCAGGGAAGGTGTCTAGAGTTCTTCTTCCCAAGAGTCCAGCGGACTAAAAAGGAAGAAGGAAGCTCTACAGTATTAATGAAAACTCATCCTATCACAACAGAATGAGCACAAAACTATGTTTGCTGTCAATGTACTCTCATTGATATAAAGCTGGGTAACAAATCTCAGTAATGAATGCAAAGAGTATTGGAAAGAATCTGGTTTCAAGGCTAATGTATTGGAGTTGCTTCCAATCTATCTCAGGTTGTCAGCAGCTGTAAGCTGATATGATCTGATGGCTCTTTGGTGGCCTAGATGAAATGATTAGGAAGGACTCCATCCAGATCCTAGTGGACCAGTCTACACAACCTTAACACATAACCATTTGCACTTTTATTGGTAAAGAAGGATTGAGAATTGAATGAGTATCTAATATTTCTAGAGGTGATCACTCCAAAAGAGGACTGGGAAAAGGAAGGTGGCACAGCCACAACTCACATTACATCCTTTCTGTGAACAAATGACTTCTGATAGCCCGAGAGACTAAACAGGTACTTTTCACCAACACTAAATTCCCTTTTACAAAGTACTTGTGTAATTTGAAATACAAAAGTTGGTACCTGCACATATCTAAATGTTATATAACATGAAGCCATAGCTGAACACCAAACAAAAATATAATTATAAAAAATGAACATGATGATGGACACGTTTACATGTGTGATTCACGGCTCTGTTATAGCTGTCTATTATCATTCATTGGCATTAGCGTTTAGATCCCAGTGTAACAGGTGCTTTATAAATAGCATACTTTAGTTAGACAGAAGAACTTGGACATTATTCTGTAATTAGGTCTAACTGTTTAGAGGTCTCTGTATAATCCTAAACTGTCTAACCTGAAAGTCTACAATCATCCCTTACCCTGGAGGTAATTTCAATATATTAATTTATAGTGGAACAATTTAAATTAAAATCAATTCAAATGGTGACACGAAAAATTCCATGTTATTGTTCTTAAGGGCGATCTAATCTGGTTAAAATGATTAATTTTACTTGGACATATCATAAAAAACACCAGGCTGACCTATGATTGTGTCAAATTAAGGGATTACAAAACCCCCAACTCTTTTTTGTGTAAGATGCTCTAGATCTGCATACTGCTAAGCAATAAAAAATCATTTCATAACACTGCTGACTTTCAGCGTATAAGTGAGCAAATGAAGGCTGCTCTATCATATGATGCATAAAAACTAAACACCATTAGGAATAAACTTTTATTTGAATACAGCAACATTAATTTTTAAAACTACATTATGGAAAGACTTCTACAGAATGTGAAGGAAAAAAGGAAAGAAGCTTTTAAATAAAAATGGTTCTTTTTAGAGAATTTTGTACAGCAGCTTTACAAAGGCCAATTCCCCCACCCCTGCCGAAACAAAACAAAAACCAAGGGATTTCTGTATCTGTTAAGCAATTGTAAACCTTTATTGCACAGGCTTTACAATAGGAACAAAACATCTTTATATCTGATAGCAGCATTTACAGATGATTTGAAGAAATTATATTCAAAAAGATTTTTAAAGTATGTTAAGTAAATTAAGTGAACGTTGTATTTGTTAAAGATGCCAGACTAGCAATGATGGAAATTGAATTCTTCTGCTGACAGTACATACTCATCACAGGAAGTGACAGTACAAGCCTCTCAAAGTCAACCTGCAAGCTTTGCCACAGTTCTAATCTGGAGGGACCACCTCTAGGGCAGGGAGGGTAATTCATTCTCCCTGCCACCAAGGCCAAAACTTTGTGTCAACATTTAGGCACCAAACTCCATAATGAGGCACCTGGGTAAGTGACATGATTTTCAGAAGTGCTGAGTGCTCCCAGCTCTTACTGAAGTCACTAGGAGTTGGGATTGCTCGGCATCTCTGAAAAATCAAGCCATACGTGCCTGGCTTTAAGCACACAAATCTGAAAGCATTTTGTGCTCCCCTGAGGCTGCCAGCAAGGGTGCCAGTTAGTGTTTAGGTGTGTTTTTTTTTTTTTAATTATGTGAACACTTGTTTATCTGAAACTAGAGTGAGGCTTCCAATTCACTCCACACAGGCTATTAATGGTTATGACTGTTGGTCACTACTGCTATGATAAGGATTCGAATCAGAATCCCAGAAGTTTCAGATAGAAAGAGAAAAGCTCTCTAGATATTTCCTAAGGATGAGGAGAATTTCATGACAGGGAATTATGGCTTTTATTAGCTTTCCCCCCACCCCTTTTTTAAATTTAGCAGAGCAGCCCAACCCAAATTGGCTACATCTTTGATTTAAAAAAATCCAATCAGAGCACAACATATCATGTCTCTAGCCTTATCCCACAATATGGGCATGATTTATTTAAACTCCCTGTGAAAAAATGTTGTAACCTGTTACCAAAAGCCCCATGAGCCATGCAGTTCTTTTTACTCAGGTAACTAATATGTTATTGCCCTGGCACCGATTACCAGGACTGACAAGAAGGGAAAAAGGGCAGGACAATTGTATCAGGTGCTCTGAGCTCAGGGCTCCCCAAACGGCTGTAACATCTGTGTGAATAAAATGAAATGGGAGGGAGTGGGGCTCCATTGTATATGATGGATTAGGGCCCCACATTTCTGTCGATGGGCTTGGTGATCACAATTAGCTATAGTTAAGACTGTCGTACACTCCACTTTCTGATCAATCATAAAGGAAGGGTGGTTTGAAGCTGTCTCATGCTTGGTCTCAACATAAAAGTGAATCTTTTTGGAAAGTTTGAGCAAGTAATTTCTTCCTCTTCAAAGTTACACATGGATGAAAAAAGAAATATATATTTTTCTGCCATAAAAAGTTTAAACTTACTCAGAGTGCTACAGCTAAATACAAGATCTTTAAACAAGATGTATTTAGCTGTGACATTCTGAGCAAGTTTCCCAGACCTGAAGAAGAGCTCTGTGTAAGCTTGAAAACTTGTCTCTCTCACTAACAGAAATTGGTCCAATAAAAAATATCTCACTCACCTTGTGTCTCTAATCTCCTGGGACCAACATGGCTGCAACAACACTGCATATAAAAAGTTTAAGACCGTTTTGGGCAAGTACAACTCTGGAGGGTCAAACTTTCCAGATGGCTAGTCCACAGATAGGAATTTGGAAAACAAAATAAAAAGATGATGAAAATCAGTTTTGTATATGCACGCTACTAAGTTTCCACTACATTTAGCACTTCCACCACTGATGGAATCCTATAATAAATGTGAATACAGAATATGAATAATGTTAATTGTACAGGTATGGTTTTTCAGCACTCTTTCACCACTGCAGAATTCCATAATTGCATATGTCTGACTCTACACATATTTTAAATATTAGAAGACTGCATGGCATAACTATGGGAAACACAACAAATTAATTGAACAATTTACCAGAGATTGGACAAATCTGTTGCATTGCAAAGTACATGCTTCTCCCAGCTCAAGTTAGAAATCTGAAAAGTGGATGCTCTAAGTCATCCATAGTTGAATGGTTCAGTTGGAAAACTTTAAATTTTATCCTCACTGGTGCACATTGTGTATATAATATGCACATGTGTGTGCACACGTAGGCAGTGGAGTGATCTGGGAAAACAGTGATTCTCAGTGAAATCAGGTCATAAATGGCCTGAAGTTTCAGAAGCTTTGCAAGAGTGATCAATGCTTCCGGCTCACTGCCCTAGCTCATCTAAGAGTGCCTCATATGGTCTCAACCAGGGAGTGGAGAGGGTATAATATAGACTGCAGTTTTGTACTCTGATGTATAATTATAAAGTGACATCACAGACAAAGAAGATGGCTGTACAGAATGAATTGTTAGGCTCCTGCTGTGGTACAGGAAAAGGACAATGGATAGGGATATGTAGTGGAAGGGACATATAGGGATACAGAAATGTGGTGAAAAACATCTATATGAAGAAGACGGTAAAAGCCCTGGTACTAATATACAGGCAGGCTTAGGGCTCGTCTACACAGCACGTTAGTCCATGCCAGAGGCGTGAAAATTTCCAGTGAGCGTTAGTGTGTCACATGCTAACTGGGCCCGTTTGGACCCTGCTGGCATACACTAAAAGTTCCCTAGTGCGTGTTAATGCAGTCCTGCTTCAAAACAGCCTTATGGTAACATGCACTACAAAACTTTTAGTGCGTGCCATCTGGGTCCGCATGGACCAACTGGTGCCCAACATACTAGTGCGCAATAGACTTTACACCCCCGGTGGTATGGACTAATGCACAATGCAGACAAGCCTAATATCCTGAGCCACTACCTAAAAATAAAAAACACTATGGAATACACTTCTGATCCTGTGGCATGGGCCGTAGCCATTCCATTCCTCAGGATCCATTCTATGAGGTCTCTCAGAGATTGCTGACAACAAAGAGGCTTAGGGAAAAGGAAATCTCTAGGGAATTAGGTTTGTGTCAGCTTCTCTGAAACATCAAGGTTTTTTTGTTTTGGAGAGATGCCATGCATGCAGCATACGCAGGAAACATTTGCATAGTTATTTTGCTATAAGGAATAAAAACAAGGCCCTTCCTGATTGTGGTAGAAACTGTTTGTTTCGGGTGGTGGAAAAGAATAAAGGTCAGGACAGGATAATGATAACAAAAGAGGGAGACACACAGTCACTGAGTAAAAAGGATCGTCATGCAATGCCAGGGACAACGAAACACAGACATGAAAACAAGATTCCACAAGTGTTATGCGCTTCCTTTTTACGGGCCACAGTCCAGAAAGGCTAGTAAATCCCCTACCCAAAGTTGTGACAATAGCAACATCTGCTGTACCCTTAGAGGAAGAAAAATAAGTATCTCAGGTGAAAGGAATCTAGGATTCCCCAGGTGCCAAAATCTGGTGCCCAGACTCCTGCTGGGGAAGAAAATAATAGACTGGCCTTTTGGAGAAATAATATGAGAGACCTTTCAAGTGTAACACTAGTGTAACACAAGTGTAACACTAGACCTTTCAAGTGTAACACTAGGACTAGCTTCAGTGACTTGCCTTCTGGTCATGGATGACAGTGTAATGCTCCCATCTCTGGCAGTACAAGTTGATCAGAGCAGTCAAGGAACTAATTGTCCTACACCTACATTGTCTACATGGCAGAGAGAAAAAGAAAGAAAGAAAGATAGATTTGAATGAACTGCCACATATACAGTCTCCCCCTTTTCATACAAGGTGTTCTTCCTCATCTATCTCTCCTTATTCTCAGACTCCTTTTGTAGGATTTTCTCCCCTGCAAGTTCCTTTCCAAGTAAGAAGAGAACATAAGCACCGGGGATGCAATGGTGTGGGCTAAATCAATTGACTTTCTCCGTTGTCCTCTAACCTTTTGATGATAAGACATGGCCTGCTTCTGTTACACTTTGAATCTTCCATGATAGTGATACCCTAGGGTGAGCAGCTCCAAGCATGCTATGCACACCAAGGCATCACAAGTAGGGAAGCCTTCATGTGCGTAATTCAGAAAGGGACAACAGTGAGTCTAGTAGCAATGCCTCCTGCTTCTGGGAAAAGGGGATAAAGACTGTGGAACTTCCCACAGTAGAGTGATGCAAGTAAATTGGGGAGTAAGAGGGAGAAGAAGTTCTGAATTCATGTAAGTGCCCAAACTATGCTGGAGGTTCATAGGAAGAGGAGGAGAAAGGAAAGGAAGCTGAGTGGGGTTTCATAAAAGAGGATACTGGTAATTGTGGATCAGTGTTCAGAGTCTCCACATCCTAGGAGGCTTTCCCCACCAAAAGGAAGGTGGCAAAGAGTAGGCAAAAGTAGTAAAGAAGCTCCTCAAATATTCTGGCATCCAAACGAAAACAAACAGCTGAACCTTTTGAGGTTTCATCATTGCTCCCTTTACCCTGCTATCCAAAAGCTCACAATTGCAAAGCTCTTAAAACAGGGATTTTTGTCTAACACAGAAGGAAAAATTCTGGTTATAGGGTTTCTCAAAAGCCATTTTGGGACGATAAACCCATCTGTGATGGGTTCGGTCACAGAGACCCCCTTAGGAACTGCCACCTGATGTGCTGGGACTACCTCTGAGCCCGTTTTCCTTGGCAGCTTGGGACTTCAGTATCTTGCCTTGTTGAGCCAGACACACTAGCCTGCTACAAACACAGGCCCAGGTTTGAACCACGTCCCCCAAAAGCTGCAGGCTTAACTGAAAACAGCTTAAGAAGTGCTCCTGTCTCCAGCACCCAGATACCCAGTTCCCAATGGGGTCCAAACCCCAAAGAAATCCATTTTAGTCTCTATAAAGCTTATATAGGATAAACTCATAAATTGTCCGCCCTCTATAACACTGATAGAGAGATATGCTCAGCTGTTTGCTCCCCCAGGTATTAATTACTTGCTCTGGGTTAATTAATAAGTAAAAAGTGATTTTATTAAATATAAAAAGTAGGATTTAAGTGGTTCCAAGTAATAACAGACAGAACAAAGTAAGTTACCAAGCAAAATAAAACAAAAACACGCAAGTCTAAGCCTAATACAGTAGGAAACTAAATGCAGGTAAATCTCACCCTCAGAGATGTTCCAATAAGCTTCTTTGACAGATTAGACTCCTTCCTAGTCTGGGTCCAGCAATCACTCACACCCCGTAGTTACTGTCCTTTGTTCCGGTTTCTTTCAGGCATCTCTTTGGGGTGGAGAGGCTATCTTTTGAGCCAGCTGAAGACAAAATGGAAGGGTTTCCAGGGCCTTATATAGTCTCTCTCTTGTGCAACATCACACCCACAAGATGGGGTCTCTAGCCACCTGGGCAAGTCACATGTCTATGAACGATTCAGCTTTTTGCAGGCCGACGCCATTGTTTACATGTTAGTTTGAACGTTCCCAGGAAAGCTCAGCTGTGGATTGGTGTCTCCCATAGTCCATGGTTAGTTAAGTACTCCCAATTACTTGAATAACCCCTTCACACTATGTTGACCAAATCTGCCTTATGTGCTTCCTATAGCAAACACTTTAAATACAAGCATAGAGCCAACGCTCATAACTTCAGATATAAAAATGACACATGCATACAAATAGGATGAATATATTCAGTAGATCAAAACCTTTGCAAAGATATGTTACACGGCATATCTAGCATAAAACATATTCCAGTTGTATCAAATTTACACTCATAAGCATATTTCAATAAAGCATTATGCAACGTCATACCATCATCGGGCAGCAGTTTTCCTACATCCCCAAAAAGATAAGATGCACCTTTAGGGTCACTTAAATTAATCTAAGGCAGACGCATTACTAGGATTCCTCAGTAGATTTGGAACTGGACTACTCCTTAGCAAGGGCGGGGGATAATGTTTATTTGTGAGTTATTTACCCTGGTTAACAATGTGCCCTCTTTAGAAGTTGAGCACCAGCACAGGATGAAGCATTCACTGATGGTATAATGCCAACAAGCATCAACAGTAGCAATCCCTTATAATGAGGCATATGGCCTTAATCTAATGTATTTTGTTACCAGGGGAAATCTTCCTGAAGAATTAGCATCAATTTCTGTGATCGGCTGGTTAACTTCAAGTAGCACTTAGCCCAGTTTGAAACTCTCAGAGCAACTTATAAATGGGCACAATGTCACCTTAAAAATATGCAGAGTGCAGGTATGACACAGAACCTAAATCCAAGCACCATTAGCAGATCCCTGTCTAAAAACATTTTGTTCAAAATCACAGCATTCCATGTAGGTCTGATATGCCAATGCTAATGGGACATCTTCTCTCTATGCTAGCTATGAGCTGGACTGGCACTGAAAATCCAAAATTAGCTTCACACCATCACTGTGTAGTTATGTAAAACATGGTTTTTTGGCTCTTATGAATCAGGATTAGGGAAGAAACAATATAATAATGATGATTCCAGCCCTGAGCACTCTCCCCATGAGACATCTGCAGATATTTTGCCAAATTAGTTCCATGACCTCGCTGGGTTTCTTGCAGAAAAGCTCAGTCAGATGAGGAAGCCCTTCTACCCCAGTGGAGGTCAGGATAACATTTCTGCTGATAATAGGCCCAATCAGGCAGCCCATACTCACAAGAATAGTCCCACTGAAATTCAAGATACAGCCTTCAATTACACAATCACATAATACCACTGCTGTCAGATCCCCAGCACAGCCTGGACAGCGTGCATTGAATGACGGAATGTGAAATGGGTTTGTAAGTAAGTTACTACAACAGAAGTATGGAGGAAGGCCGTACACAGTGCAATTGCTATCTGTCAAGCAAAATTTACATATGAACTTTCTGTATGGGAGGCAGATGAAACAAACACTTCTTAAAATAAATTACACTGTATATAAATATTATGTAATGCGTCTTTTTAATCTTCGCTGTTCTTTGACTGGATCCTAACCTCAATCAGGATCTGATCGAAAGTCCACTAAAGTCAATGGGAGTGTTTCACTGATTTCACTGAACCATTTTGGATTAGTATCAGACTACTTAAAGGCCAGCCTATGCATTGAATGACTCAGACAGGGGTTTATTAACTATATGCCCTGCTTCCTTCCTTTAAGTAGCATCGAAATTGTGGAATGACGGTAACCTTTTTCTCTCACACCAATTAACTGGAATAACTTCAAACTTTAGAGGCCACCACAGGATAACCATGGTCACCTTCTGACCTGAGGTGAAATCCCTAAAAGGCAGAAGGTGTCCAAGCGTAGATGCAATATTCATCAGGATGAAGGTGTGCCCTGAATTCCTTATCAGCTACAAACAAGAATCTCTGGTAGACGGAGTACTAAGAGGACATTACTTTAATAAGGGGTTGTGGTTATGAAGGTATGTACTGCTGTTGCTAAGCTATTGCAGGATAAATTTAGACACAGCCTGAGAAAACTGGGCAGCTGGGGGAGGGAGAGCGAACCAATTTCGCTGAATATCCAACAGACACATGGCTTTCTATGGAAAATGCGTACTAAAAATCACATCATAAGTCTTAATCTGACCACTTCCAAACACGTTCCTTTCACAAAACAAATGGGGGAAACCTTTTCATAATGATGATTCTTACCCACCTGTAAGACTCTCTTCTAGGTTGAGAATAAGGGGGCATCCAGAGGGATACATTGTCTACATAAGCCCCCAAGGCAGAGACCAGATTACACAGATGTCTGCTCAAGACAAGAGACTTGCATCTATCTATCAGCAGCAGATTCATGATACTCTGTCCTGTGTTTATATGTGATTTTACCAAAGGCCACATATGTATCCTCAACACATGGGCAAAAGGCTAAAATATTGGAGGATGCCACATGAAATGTCAATCATTACTGATTGACCCTGGATGACTGATACCACCAGTTGACCTGTCAAGCTCCCAGTGGAGCCACTGGAGAGCAGTCTCAGACAAGTCTGCAACACCCATTAGTCACTATGGGTATGGCTAAACTTTGAGCTGGGAGCGCGATTCACAGCTTGAGGAGACATACCTGCACAAACTCTCATCCAGCTAGCATGCTGAAAATGAGGGTAGCCACGGCAGTGCGAGCAACAGGATGGGCTAGTTGGCCCAGTATGTGCCTGGGCTCTTGGATGGGCATATACTTGGGGAAGCTAGCCTGCCCCTGCCCCTCATACTGCCACGGCTACACTCTTTCAGTGCACTAGCTGGCTGAGAGCTAGCACAAGTATGTCTCCTCAAGCTGGGAATTACAGCCCCGGCTTGAAGTGTAGATATACTCTAAAGCAATGCCCCGTGGCCAATCAAGAGTTACTGAGAGGTCAGCAGGACTATAATAGCTAACTGACTCAAAATTTAAAGCCAATGGATCATTAATGGTCCTTACAAGCATAGTCTCACCTTCCATCAATGGGCCTAAACACATGGGGGAAACTTCCAGTGTGTCTGGTATTGAGTTACAACTGGAACTTAAAATCCACCAATCTCTCAAATCATATTCCCTTTAATGGGACAGGTTGAGACAGGGTGGAAATTGGCAAGCAATGGTTTGAAGAGATGACTTTTTGAGGAAGAGGTGGACCTCTAAGCATTGGAGGATCTTGGGCACCATCTCCTTACTAAGGCATTTTGAAGACCAGTTATTGTTCATATCACAGCTACACACACTAGCTTTAAGCAGCTCGGACAGGATAAGGTGCAGGGCTGGCTCTAGGTTTTTTGACGCCCCAAGCGCCCCCCCCCCAGCGCTGGGCCCCCCCCCCCCCCACCTGACTCCGCCCGTTCCCCCCTCGCCTCCAGCCGGTCCAGTGCTGGCAGGGTCGGGGTAAGCAGCGGGGCTCCCGGGCCGCGCCTCAGCTCAGGGTCCCTCCAGCCAGGGCTTCCGCCTCCAGGACCGGCTGGGACCCAGGAGGGCAGAGCTGGAGGACCGCCCCGGCAGGGGGCTGAGGAGCCGGGGCAGGGTAGCCCCAGAGAGAGCAGAGTCCCAGAGAGCGGGACGCGGGTCCCGCACGGCAACGCCCCGGGCACCGGTCCCCACTGTGGCCCCGCTGCTGCTGCTGGCCACCCTGCCGCAGTCCCTGGGTGGCTCGGGCTGCTTCGCCCAGCCCCGGCTGCGGCGCTAGGGAGCGGCCGCCCTGCGGCACCTGCAGGCGGCTCCATGCGCCCGAGTGTCCCGTGCTCGGAGCCCGCCCGGCCATAGGTGCGGGCTCTGCTCCCCGACACGAACCGCAGCGGCCCCAGGGCGCCCCCGTGCAGGACACACTGCTGCTGCCAGGGCCGGCTCTAGCCTTTTGCCGCCCAAAGCAAAAAAAAAAAAAAAAAAAAAAAAAAGAGGCTGGCTGGAATGCCGCCCCTGAAAATGTGCCGCCCCAAGCACCTGTTTGGTTTGCTGGTGCCTGGAGCTGGCCCTGGTAAGGTGATATTTGCAAGTGGTAGAGTAACAGGATAGTCTGTTCCTTAAGGGCAGTATTGCCTACTGCCCAGTCCTCCCTGTCACACAGCATGGCCTTTTAAGAGGTGAGGAAATATGGAGACAGAGGAAAGGGGCCCTAGAAAGAAGCAACCAGGGCTGGCTCCAGGCACCAGCTTGCACCAGCTTGGGGCGGCAGATTGTTCGAGGCGGCATTCCGCCCAATCCTAGGGCGGCACGGCCGCTTTTTTGTTTTGTTTTGTTCTGCTCCGGCCACCCTGTAGGGGGCAGCGGCACGGAGAACCAGAGGACCCTGCAGGGCAGTCCTCTTCCTTCCCTCCCCGCCGACCGGAGCGGAGCGGAGCCCTCGTGACAGGCGGCAGGAGGCGGCGCAGCGGGAGGGGCCGCGTGGCAGCGCCCCTGCTGTAGCCCTGGCCGCCCCCTTCTCTCTCTCTCCCGCCCGCTCCCTCCCCCCCCCCCAGCCGG
>NW_020664409.1:90359556-90417819 GCF_002925995.2 Terrapene triunguis
GCCGCCCCGTTTTTTTTTTTCCCTTGGGGCGGCCAAAAAGCCAGAGCCGGCCCTGGAAGCAACATTTAGAAGGAATCCTTTTGCTATGTCTTTAAGGGTCTGGGACCTGGAGCCTTACAGAGAAGATGGGGCAAGGCTCTGCTCTCACCCAGCCAATAAAGAATGAACTGGAAGAAGGGGCCAACATAAATTCTGCTTCTTCCTTCATAGCAGGGCAGATGCCTGTAAAAAGGCTCCTGCAGGCCCCTGAATTAACAAGAAGAGGACAGCACAGGGGAAGTTCTGCCTGCTGAACTCTCTCAGGCTGAGAGTGGAAGGACTGATCGGTAAATGGGCCAGCAGGAGGAGAAGCTTCCTGAGGCTCTACAGCTGGCCTAAAGCACAATACCAGCTCCAAGGGGAAGAGCTAGGAGGCTCCTGCCTTAAGAAGAGGAATTGCCCAAAGTACAGACCAGCTCTAGGTGTAGGGCTGTGACCTCTGGAACAGGAGAGGAAACTAACCAGGACACTTACATGGACCCAGGGTGAGCAGCGAAATAAATGAGTTACCCTCTGTAGAATAAGTGAATAAACAAGATGTTGCAGAGAGGGGTTGAACTAATCTGGTCCGGGTAATTGTCTGGGGTGCCAAGTGCAATGCACCTGCAGTGCCCCAACATGTCCAGGGGTGGCAGTGCTGGAGAGGCATGCATATGACAGGCAAAACCTTACAACTATGACCCATCGGCATTAGAAACCACATCAAAACCTGCCGGAGGAACAATTCATTTGGAGCCAGAGACTCTTCCTGTCGAAGGGCAGTTACTGGACTAACCAATGAGTTTATTCCTAGTACAGTAAGCACAGTTTAGTCAGCTACATAATGCTGCATATGGAATACATAGTGCTCCTCAGTGCACACAGTATATTTTAACAATATTTCTTTTCATATGCATTGACACAAAATGGGCATTAAACCAAAACATCATGGAAATTATCTGGCTGGATTATCAAACCTCATTTTACAAGGATGGATAACTACAGATCTATATTAAAAGATGCCGAACCATTACTTTACATTGTGAGTACAATGTCTGCTCTGTTCCATATTATTGCAGCAGCTACAAATGCCTCAATAGAGCTAATAATGCAAGCCATTATGAAATGTTTTAGCCTTATTTGGAAAAGATGTACAGGCTTTTGTTGCTGTTGTTGTTAAATGATCTCCCCCCAGATACACATATATACACACACAAGATCATCAGACTGAATCTGATTCTGCTTTGACTTCCACTGGTATAAATTAGGAATGATTCTAGTAAAATCAATGGAGTTACCCCAATGAGAAAGTAGAATCAAGTTCTTTACATTTTTCAGATGCCTACCAGGTAATTCTCATTGACGGCTCTTACCATAAGAGATTACTGAGATTACTCTTTTATCCAATGGTGAGAGTAAACAATTAATGCAAATGTTCATGTCTGCAAAGACAGATGGTTTTATATTAATTCTCTTTTTATATAGTCAAGTTATTTTTGTCTTAGTAAGTAGGCATTTAAGTGAGAATGCCATCAAGCTGTAGATCAAAACTACTCTCCTCATGCCAACAGTCAGCTTAACATACCTTTTTTATTTATGCATTGTTTTACCTTTTGTTCCCTTTCCCCACTAGGAAAGTATTTAGAGTCGATAAGATCTTCATGCATCATTTCTTACAGGGGACTGTCAAATCACCTTTTATGTCTTTGTTTGAACTTTACCTTCACTACCTTTTTATAGGCCCCCACTGAAATTCTTTCCTACCTTGTGTAAGTAATTGTAGATTTCGGACTTCTTCTCTCACTTTCAGCTGAAGCACCTGCTGCAAAATGTGCTGTCGTAGGCTCTCCTGGGCAATCCCCATTCGTTCAAGCTTCTTGTCAGTAAGCCTCAGCAATGCACGGCCTGGATCCAAAAGTAAAAAGAAGAAAATCATCCAAGGATTTCCATTGATGTAATAACTTCATTCTAGCAAATAAACCTCATTCTGCTGCATTAAAATCCTCAGCTGTGAAACAATCTGATTCATAATGGGGTAGATCTAAAATGCAAAAGGGATACCTGACTTGGTGAGTTAATTACTTTCCACTCCAGAGATCCATGTTCAGAATCTTAGCTTTACATCATCAGTGAAAATTTGTTTGGCAAGTTCTACTTGCGTTAGGCATGTTGAGGTATCATAGTTTGTAGCAGGCTCAGACTGGCCTATAGGATGACAACAAAATTTCCCTGGATACTTCTGAACAGCCTCACCATCCCCTGCCCTCCCAAGATCCCTTTGAACAGCAACAGACTGAGTACAGATGCAACTGAATTAAGGATCTGAATCCTGGGCTGGCAGCATGCCTCATGTTGGCATTTAGCATGCCAGTGTATTATGACATCATGGTCTGAGATAGCCCATAATGCAGAGCATGCTAAATTCACACACGTAAGACTGTTAGCTCTTCCAGACAGGGACTGAATTGTCTTGTGTTATTACAGTGCCTAGCACAATGGGACTCTGATCTGGTCTTTTGGACTCCACTGTAATATAAATGCTAAATTAAGAGACAGCAAATAGCAGGACCAGGATGACAGAACATGGTGATAGGATAAGCACTAAGGCACCCCGTGTCCACCAGAGAATCACAGCATGAAGCAACTGCTTGAAGCAGTGCTTCCAAACCCTTTATTTTAGGGGAGGAAAAGCTTTCCCGATTCTTTAGCCCCTAAAGTACTGGTGCTGGTGGTTAGGCCCAGCCACAAGCCCCACAACCTGCTGAAGCCTATCTTCTCTCCTTTCCAAAGGGGCCCTTGCCTCTCCTGTCCAATGCTAGTCTGTAAGCACCAAGTCACACTGGGGCTAGACTGATTTACGTTGGCTGAAAATCTGGCATATGATGTTTGTTCAAAGCAAACTCAGCCCTTTGCCTCTCTCTACATTCAGGTTCATTTACTTCCTAGTTTGACTGAATTGTGGGTCTTTTAATCATTAAATCTGCATCTTTGGGTTCCACTTGTCATATCAATATCATTATCAGCATCATCGACAGAGGAATATATGTATCTTTCTCAGGTAGAGAATGACAATAATTCATGTACTTTGTCCCAGTTTTGTGGCGGCACTCCTTAGCACTAAGGCTGATAACCCCTTGTCCAGTAAACCTTTCTGTGAAATCATAAAGCAGAGGAATTCTATTGGTTAATGTAATACCAAAATATGGAAATTAGTGTCTTATAGATCAATGCCAGCCATCAAATTCCCTCAGCGAAAGAGAAAGTAATAATGACTTCAGTTGTTATAGCACATTATCACACCAACACATCTCAAAGCAATTTACAAAGGATGTACAACAGTCTAAGAATGCAGTCTGCAATGCTAATCTAGCAATTGAAAGTAAGCAAAAATTAAAGTCCTCAGTGAAAATAGTGCCAGCATCCCTGTCATCTTTGGGCAGAGAGTTACAGTATGTAATAATGTGTCAGCACAGAAGGAGGCCATGTGGCTCCTCCAGCTCTGTCCACCTACCTGGCCAACAGTTATAGCTTTTAATATCTTTCTTCTAGACATTTATTTATTTCTCATTTGAGTACGTTTTCTACCTCAGCCAACAGTGTACTTGGACCTTTACTAGGAACAAAACAAAGGGAATGATCTCTGCCCTAAGGAGCTTACGTCCTTCACAAAGATCAGACCTAGAGACCAGATGGTAGAATTAATTTAGACCACCCTCCTTTTAGTTTATTTTCTATTTCAGTAATGGATTAGTGACAGCATTTTTTCCTAAAATGATTTAGGAGAATGAGCCGGATGAGGAGCTGTTGTTTGCTGGTGGGCCTGTTGCAAAGAAGTGCAGTTGTCGCAGCATTGAAGCAAAGGAACATCACAAGCCAGAGGAGGCAGAGGTGGGAAACCAGGAGCGAAGCTGGATTTTGCAACCAGGGAGAGGAGGAGCTGATTCCCACTTTGGGTGACAGTATGTTGTTAAAAACTTCTTTTTATTGTGGTGGTAATTTACAGTTATTCTTTTCCTAAGCAAGTATTTGATGCTACTTTGTATTATTAGTCTATTATTTATATTATTGTTCCTGCCAAATTTTCTGGGTTTTTACCTTTATAAAGTTTGAAATATAAGGTTCTCTCTGTCTCTCCTCACTGTAGGCATCGTCTAGCCAAGGCCTAGTTGCAGACTGGGGTTTAAAGAGGTATTTGAGCAGAGAGCGAGAGAATGCATTTGGCAAAGGGAGATTATTCTAGGTCTAAATACAGGGCAGCCTGGAAGACGACCTGAATTAGAAAAGAAAATAAAGAGAGAAATAAGGAGTGATTTATCAGCTGAGTGGAGAGAATTAAGAAGGAAGCGGTAAGAAATGAGAGCAGACATGTAGGCAGGGCACATTTGTGTAAGGCCTTCATAAAGACTATGAAAAGCTCAGATTTTTATGAATACAGTAAGACGAAGCCAGTGGAAGGGAGTGACATGATTTGAACTCTGGGCAGGGAAGATTATTTTATCTCCTGCATTCAATACACAATGTACATATGTAGATCAATACCTAATATTCAGTACACGTATTGAGGGGGCACAGCAGCTACCTCATCAGAAGGAACAGACCTACGTAGGCTGTTTGGACATACTCAGCTGCAATTCCTTGTACAATCCTGCAGTCCTAATACAGGCAGAATTCCCACGGACTGAGATGAGTGCACAATCTACTGCCTCCAGCTCAATAACTCTGTGGCGCGGGATACACGAAGATGCCTAAATTATCCAGGTGACAAATTAGTTTAAATTCACAAACTGTACCACATAATTTGAAAAGTGATTGTTGACATGATATGATGAATATTCCTGCTTAATTGATAGTAATGTGCTTCCCTAGTTTTTGTGCAGAGCAAATGTTACACAAACTGTGCCCAGACTTACCTCATTAGTTTCAGAAACATGTTTGCAAATCTGGTTCTACTTAAAGAATCCAATCATAGCCTTTCACTCTGCCCGTGTGGGCTAGCGTTAGCTCCTTCCCAACTCAGCACACAAGAACAAGCCTCTTGTGCCAGCATGGATTAGTTGGAGGTGGCTCACATCATAGAGCAACCGTTGGGCTGCATGAGCTTTCATTTAAGGTTAGTTCCTAGTTTCCCTTGCCAAGATAGCCTTAAAAACAGCCTTTTAACCTGATGTAAAAACTTTTAAACAAATTGTAAGGAACAAGCCTCCGACTCCACTTCTGCAGCAGGAAGCTGAGAAAGGAGAATTAAAAAAATGTAAAGCGAGTTGGTTAACTTAGGGGCAGAATCAAAAGAACCATTTTATTAATCCTTCTCCCCAGTTCTTAGGTCCTGCCCTGGACTCAGTGGTGTGATCACAGTGGACAGGAATTGGTCACCTATGGGGAAAGGAGGAGGAAATTGCTTCATAGGCCTACCCCAAACACTAACGCTGGCTCTACTTGATGATAGCTTCAGCACTGTCTGAGGCTAGGACTGAACTGATGCTGCTTGTGCAGGCAGCTGGCAAGCTGCAAGTTTCACTTGCTTTAATATTGACCACGGCAACTGCTAAAGAAAGTGGGAGCCTCCAATCCCTCCCCCTGCACGTGAGCTATGGAATATCACCAGTGAATCAGTGGAGATCTGCTCCACCAAACCACCCCAATGCCCTGTAGATAATCAAGCTACCATCACTCCTTCCAGCAGAAGCTGTAAGATACCACCTGTCGCTACCTGCTGATGTGAGGAGCAGCTTCCAGATAGGAAGCCACCTAAAGGAGATTCCAGGAAGTGCTGGGGATGGGAAAGCAAAGGGTACAAATGGATCAGTGGTTGAAGTAGATGGATCAATGAATTTGGGGGGGAAGGGCAAAGAAGGGGGAATAGAGTAAAGAATTAATAGATTTGGGGGATGAGACTACTACACCCAGGGAATGTTCCATGTGTTTGATTGAGAGAAAATTGTTTTAACAGAGCTGTACAACAAGATGCTTCTACTGTCCCCATCATAGTAACCCTGCAAGGAGTTGTATAAGGTAGTTACTGATGGGGTCATCAGGACAGGTGTGGCTCATTAGACTCCACCTTGAATATAAGCAAGTGGGAGTAGCTCTTTGGAGAAAAGCGTAGGCCTGGAGGATCAGTCAAGCTTGAGGAGAAGGCATGGCTTGTATATCATGTTATTCAAAAACTAACATAGCATATAAAAACTTATCAAGGAGGGGATGACGTTTTGACTCTTAACAGTATGTGCTTTGTTGGACTTGGATGAGGGTTCAAGCACCTTGTTAAAGGTTTCACAGCATTACACTGAGTCCTACTTGCTGGTTAACTTGCAATTATAATCAATAAATTAGCATGTAAAGGTGGAAATTTGCTTACTTAATCTGGATCCTGTGTCTTCAAGTCATGTCTACTTTATGTCCTGACAAGACTAAGTTTTAGGTTTTGTTAGTATTGCCAATATGGCTATGGAAGAATGACCTCGTTTCTCCAAAATCCTTTTCTTAAAAATCACAATTTTTCTATTAGGCCTTCCAACAACACCTCTGGCACCCAAAGAGAATATGAACATGAATTAAAAGAAAACTAAGTAATAGAGCAAATTGATTTTTTAATTTTTGCCAAAGTTTTTCAAAATTAAAAACCCAGAAAGAAAATGAAAATTTTGTGAATTTGTTTTCCTAGGTTTTTGACCAGCTCTACTAAGTAATCAACAATAAACCTGTCAAATTTATTAACACAAATGACCTTTCCTCTCTTG
Organism: Terrapene triunguis; assembly: GCF_002925995.2. Taxonomy (NCBI): domain Eukaryota; kingdom Metazoa; phylum Chordata; order Testudines; family Emydidae; genus Terrapene; species Terrapene triunguis. The sequence continues at coordinate 90,366,315 of NW_020664409.1, forward strand.
TGTTAGTGTTGTCTCTCTCACAATCCTCATGTGTTCCAGATATAATGATCTGTCATTTTTCTCTATTCTTGTTCTTATTTAGGGTCTAATCCTGCAAGGTTTAGCATGTCCTTGACTCTCATTCAGTCTGTAGGAATTCAGGATGCTAAATACACCTTTACCCCAATATAATGCGACCCGATATAACACGAATTTGGATATAACACAGTAAAGCAGCGCTCCGTGAGGGTGCGGGGGGTGGGGGGGGGAGGGCTGCGTGCTCCGGCGGAACAAAGCAAGTTCAATATAACGCGGTTTCACCTATAACACGGTAAGATTTTTTGGCTCCCGAGGACAGCGTTATATCGGGGTAGAGGGGTGTACCTCAAAAGATTGGACTCTTCGGTCGCATTGGGGTAAAATGCTACTCTCTGTGAGTAAGATTATCCCAGAAATGATTCCACTGACTACTTGTGGAGCAAGGTACTCCCCAGTGCAAATTATATCAGAATCTGACCCTTAGATTATAAGTGGCCAGGGACCTTGTCTTGTCTCTCTGTTTGCTCATGAAGTGTCACGCACACCCTGTGGAGCTAGATTCCATTCCATCCAGCTATCAACAAAACAGCCCTCTAAATTCTGATAGCAAAATAATTTCAAATTAGTTATTACTGAAGAGGCAGAAAGAACTCAGCTTGACTTACAGATCCTAAGAAGAATTTGCAAAAGTACCAATGGAAGAAAACATTAAAAAAAATTTAAAAACAGGATCAATTTTATCCAAAATTACTGAACACAGATTGGGACCTCAATGTTTCTTTTACAGAATCACTAAAAAAAATATTTTACAATCAGGATTCAAAAGCAGGAATGTATTCTTATCTTTTCCCAAATAGAAATTATCTCCTTGCCAGGTAGCTCACAAATGGAGAAGATACCTAATTATCTTTCAAAATCGACATTAGTGGCAAAGAATCTTCTCCAGAAGTAGGTAGTCCTGCTTTCCAGCCCCTGCCCTCAATCTGGAGAGTCAGTGATTCCTCTTCCAGGAGCTGGCCTACGAGACTCTTTCCAAAAAGGCACTTGTAAACCTGTAAAACCTTATTTTAATCACATTTTGAATTAATTGCTCTTTGACTTAAGAGCCATAGATGATTCCAACAGAACATCAGTCTAAGTCAATAACACAATTCTGTGCAGAAAAGGACAGGGTTAATGAGAAATTGTACATCATGATTACTGGAAGTGGTTCAGTAAGTAATTTACTGTACTGATGGGAACTATATTGATTCCTTACAAGTCTTGGGTAAAGACTGTTAGCCAGTCCTGTTTTTCAGTTGAACATATTCAAGACCTGATGTTTTTAATAGGAGGAAATAGTAATAACTTGAATTCCCATCTGAAATATAAATTCAGGTGCAAATCATATTACACTGCTTTTCAAATGTGCTGTAAAATGTGAGACAACCATTTTAGTGCTCTCAGGAAGGACCAAACAGGACCCACAAAGCAAATTAAGGATAAATTTATACCTTTAGCAGACAGTCTATAAATCCACATTATCTGATGTATATATATTTGCCAAGCTACTTCCTGGCTATACAAAATTAAATATATTTAAGCACCGAAGACATGTAATAATGGACTTCTATTACACTGCACATCATATTTTTCAAGCAATGAAATCCAGCACTATTGCTTGATTGTATGTATCTGGTAGATTTATGGTACCCATATCAAATAAACAACCTTCAAGGTCTTTTCTATTTGTGGCAGGTAAAGTGAATCTGTCAACACCTTTGATTTTATCTGCCATCAGCCAGATACACTGTTCTTCAATTCCTTGTTAATCTAATGTTGCTCAGTAGGCAGCCACTAATTATGCATTATATTTCCCATTTCTTTATTAATTGTAAAGAATCACATTAGAGCGTACCTACTGGCAAAAAGAGTAAACACACATCCATATATAAAGATGTACAGTGAATACGTAGAAAAGAATAGGAATGGGCAAGACAATTTGGATAGTATTAGAACTGATTCAACCCTTTGAACAAAACTCAAAACAAAATCTTTTCTGGAGTTTCTAAAAAAGTCTAAAAAAACGCAAGTCCTATTTTCTGCCAGAAGGACAAATATTTAAATACTACAAAAAAAACCCACACTGCTTTCTTGGAATATCCAATCCAGCCAGCATTGGAAACCACAACAGAAAACCTGTTCTTTTGAGAATTCTAGCCAGATTTCTAAACCAAAAGAGGTTATGAGGTTTTGTCTGGAAATAGATGTAGGTAAGTATTCAAAAAAGAGAGTGAAAACCCCCTGGAACAGATGTGAATTTAAACCAGATCCCCATTTAATTAAGTGAGAGACGTACACCTGCTCCCACTGTTAGTGCATATGTAGTTATTCATTAATCCCCTTCGATTGCAAAACACAATTGAAGAGTCACATGACTAAGGGTCAAATTCTGCTCTGGGAACCCTGTACCCAGATCCAAGGACAGAAGTTGGAACTAAATATTTTGTCACTTGCTTTAATTTGGTATTAGTCATTCTGGCCATTTGTTCAAAAAACTTTAGGCCTCTAACAAAACATTATTCTAGGTCATTAACCTTCTCTCTCCCATTTCTGCTAACTGGTAAAAAAAAAAAAAAGGGGCAAATCTTTTAGAGCTGTTTTTTTTCCCCCTTCTTCTTCAAGTTTTCATAGTGTGGACCACATCTTAATAGAAATGTTATCTTAGGGACCATTCTTTCACTCATGTGGGATCGTACAGACCACCTACCCCTCCCCATTCATCATTGTCCAATTACAGCAAAGGCTTACACAGAAAAGTAATATTAGGAACATGTTTGATTTATTTTTTAGCTCCTTTTACTGCCGAATGGCTGGAAATCAAGAGGACCCACACCACGTGACAACACAGCTTTCTGCAGACCATTATCAAAAACTCTGTGGGTCATCCCTGGTCCCCATGGAGCACAGTTTGAGAACCTCCATTTTAAAGCACTAGATTTTCCCATCATTAGCACTTTAAAAGGAAAGCAAAACTGAATCCTATTATAAACATGCTTTCATGCACCAACACTGGATAAATCCAGCTTGTATTATTAATGTTTCCTGAAACTCCCCTCTCCTGCTCCAGACCCGTATCTCAGCACAGTTTTCAATCGTGCTTTTTTCCCCATGTCCCTGCATTAATTTTAACTTCCTTTTTTATTAAAAATGAAACAGAGGTTTCATGTTAATATTCATGATGTTAATAATTAATATTAATAAAATGGTAAATTAAAAGCAGCATGGTCAGAGTTTAAGCACTACAGAAAGCTTCAGAATCAGCCCTTCCCCCTCCCCCAATGGCATCAGTTAGATCTAGCACTGCCATTTCTCTTTTGGGGCTTGTAAGTGGCAGCCTAGCACCTATCAAGCTGAAAATGTGACCTTTGATGGGACCTCAGCCTATAGCACATGCTGATCATTTTTCAACCTAAGGGGAAAATAATTTTCCACTGTAAGAGCCAACTCCAGTCAATTTTGTGCACACTCTTATAGCTATGGATATTGATTTTTTTATCTATACTCTGCGGATCTGACTCATATCTCATTTGCATCATGTTATTCCAGATTTCAGTGGAGTTACTTCCAATTTTCACCACCCTAACTGAGAGGGGAATCAAGCAATCATAATCTTATTCTGCCACTCAGACTCCCATTGAGCAGCACCTTATTCAAAGTTGTCCAATTGAAATCCATAGGACTATAGCACTTTTAGGAGTGAGGCACTAATCACGGATGAAGAGTTGGCAGATTTGAGCTCTGAGTGATCCAGAGCCTGTTTAAACCAGCGAAAGTGCTTCTGCTGGATTTGGCCGGCTTTGGATCAGCCTTTGCAGAGAAGAATCACAAAAATGATTCAGGGCTACAAAAAAAGGCCTTACACTGAGAGACTTATGGATTTCTATCTATTTAGGGTTATCAAAGAGGAGATTGAGCGGTGACTTGATTACACTGTATAAGTACCCTCTTGGGGAGAAAAACACCGGGAACTAAAGGGCTCTTTAATCTAGCAAAGAAAGGCAGAACAAGAACTAATGACTGGCAGTTGAAGCCAGACATGTTCAAATGAGAAATTACACACAAATGTTTAACAGTGAGGGTAGTTAACCATTAGATTCTAGAACAAACTACCAAGAGAAGGGGTGGATTCTCCAATGTTTGATACCTTCAAATCAAGACTGCCTTTCTATAAGATACGTTTTTGTTGAACACAAGTTATTGGAATTAGTTCAGGTGTAATTTGGTGAAATTCTATGGCCTGTGTTATGCAGGTGGTCACACAAGAGGATCTAATGGTCCCTTCTAATCTTAAAAAAAACAACAACACTTATGAATCTGCAAGAGAAAGAACAAAAGAAAGAAAATGGGGTTGGGGGGAGGAATTTGTGTATATAAAAAACAAACACACGAGGTCCTAGAGTTCAACGAAGATGTGCCCATTTGCAATCTGCCATCTTAAATGAGTTTTCTTTCCAGCTTTATAAATCTAATGCAACAGTCAGTTCACAGTCTTCAAACTACTTCAGATTAGTTAACACCTAGGCTCTGCAAGAGGAGCCCTTAAAGTACATAGCTTTCAGTACAGCACACAGATAGAAATGCACTTACATACATCATACAGTCTACATTTGAAAAGCAACCACACACTAAGGGTATGTCTACACTGCAATTAGACACCTGTGGCAGGCCCATGCCAGCTGACTCAGGCTTGTGGGGCTCAGGCTAAGAGGCTGTTTAATTGTGGTGTAGATGTTCGGGCTCAGCCTGCAGCCCTAGCTCTGGGACCCTGCAAGCTGGAAGGATCCAAGAGTTTGGACTGCAGCCAGCCTACCCCGTAATTAAACAGTCTGTTAGCCTCAGCCCTGTGCGCTGGAGTCAACTGGCACGGGCCAGCCAGCAGCCGCAGGTTTTTAATTGCAGTGTAGACATACCCTATGAGACCGTTGTCAACGGGGGAGTTGATTCCAGTGAATACTTATCAGCCACTAAAAACAGAAATTAGATCGGGAGCAAAACAACTTGTAACTGATAAATGTATTTCTGTGTGTAACAAACTATGTAGATAGGTAAAATTAGAAATGATCTGCATAAAGATTTCATAGATCACACTTTCGTACTATCACTAAGAACTGTAATTTAAATGTGCCAAAAGAACGAGGCAACACATTGCTAAAAACAATTAGCATTAGAGACTAAAGATCTGTTAATGAGATACTGGGCCAAATGCAGTCCTGGTGTAAATAGGAGCATATCTGATTTCCACTGCATTGCACCCACTTACATCAGAGCTGAAATAGGCCTGTAGAGATGCAAATAATTTTCCTATATTTTAAGGAAACAGTACAAAACACATGTATTTAATGTTTTCAAGGTCCTGACTATCTTAATAAAGGTTTTTCCAGACCATATGTTCAGTGGAAAATCTCTATACTCAGACTGGGCCACATTCAACCTTGAGGCAGTAACAAAATTGCTCATTTCCCTCTAGTACATTAGTTTACACTCACCACCTCAGTGTAGAAGTTAAAACATTTTATATTTGCTTTTTAAAGTAAGATTCTTTGTATACATGAGTTACATTTTCTTCATTCTACATAATAAATGAATATTTTAGGTGCAGTGGTCTTGCATCAGCAGTACTCATATGCTTCTTAATATCAATTGGAAAAAGGCAAATATAGTGCCCATCGTTAAAAAAGAGAAGAAGGAGAGCCTGGGGGAACTACAGACCAGTCAGCCTCACCTCAGTCCCTGGAAAAATCATGGAGCAGGTCCTCAAGGAAACCATTTTGAAGCACTTGGAGGAGAGGAAGGTGATCAGGAACAGTCAACATGGATTCACCAAGGGCAAGTCATGCCTGACCAACCTTATTGCCTTCTATGATGAGATAACTGGCTCTGTGGATATGGGGAAAGCAGTCAACGTGATATATCTTGACTTTAGCAAAGCTTTTGATACGGTCTCCCACAGTATTCTTGCCAGCAAGTTAAAAAAGTATGGACTGGATGAATGGACTATAAGGTGGATAGAAAGCTGACTAAATTGTCAGGCTCAACAGGTAGTGATCGATGGCTCGATGTCTAATTGGCAGCTGGTATCAAGCGGAGGGCCCCAGCGGTCAGTCCTGGGGCCAGTTTTGTTCAACATCTTTATTAATGATCTGGATGATGGGATGGATTGCACCCTCAGGAAGTTCGCAGATGAAATTAAGCTGGGGGAAAGGTAGATATCCTGGAAGATAGGGATAGGGTCCAGAGTGACCTAGACAAATTAGAGGATTGGGCCAAAAGAAATCTGATGAGGTTCAACAAGGACAAGTGCAGAGTCCTGCACTTAAGATGGAAGAATCCCATGCACCGCTACAGGCTGGGGACCGACTGGCTAAGCAGCAGTTCTGCAGAAAAGGACCTGGGGATTACAGTGGATGAGAAACTGGATATAAGTCAGCAGTGTACCCTTGTTGCCAAGAAGGCTAACGGCATATTGGGATGCATTAGTAGGAATATTGCCAGCAGATCGAGGGAAGTGATTATTCCCCTCTATTCGGCACTGGTGAGGTCACATCTGGAGTAGTGTGTCCAGTTTTGGGGCCCCCACTACAGAAAGGATGTGGACAAATTGGAGAGAGTCCAGCGGAGGGCAACGAAAATGATCAGGGGGCTGGGGCAAATGACTTACGAGGAGAGGCTGAGGGAACTGGGCTTGTTTAGTTTACAGAAGAGAAGAGTAAGGGAGGATTTGATAGCAGCCTTCAACTACCTGAAGGGGAATTCCAAAGGGGATGGAGCTCGACTGTTCTCAGTGGTGACAGATGACAGAACAAGGAGCAATGGTCTCAAGTTGCAGTGGGGGAGCGGGGAGGTCTAGGTTGAATATTAGGAAACACTATTTCACTAGGAGGGTTGTGAAGCACTGAAATGGATTACCTAGGGAGGTGGTGGTGGAATCTCTATCCTTAGAGGTTGTTAAGGCCCGGCTTGACAAAGCCCTGGTTGGGATGATTTAGTTGATGTTGGTCCTACTTTGAGCAGGGGGTTGGACTAGATGACCTTCTGATGTCTCTTCCAATCCTAATCTTCTATGATTCTATGTTTCTTCTATAATTCTATGGAACCTGAACTACTAAACATATTCAGAGAGAAAGGTCTGTATAACAGCAACAGAAATGAATAGAAAAAATATTATAATTATAGTTGAAGCACGAAGAGTCCTTCTTAGACATCTAGCCCATCCTGTAACATATATTTAAGATACTGCATATGAGCCACACAGTACTATAGGCTATACTATACTATACTATAATATTCCATGATTAATACACTTTCTTAAAGTCCTGTTTACTGAATCCTTTTTATCCTGTTCTCCTCACCCGTAGTTTCTCCAACTCATTCCTTCCTGGAACAGTTGCTTTGTGTATTCTTTGTCCTGTCTATCTTGGCCTATTATGCTCTTTGAGGATGGGGATATGTTGCATACCATCGATAGGTACCAGTGTTGAGGGTGAAATCTAGTCCATGCCCAAAAAGCCAGAGTAATCGGTCTCTGTGCGGGTGACACACCGAAGGATTACAGAGGTGAAGATCTTCCCCCACTCATGGATCCACTGGCTATTTTTCTAGCCCATAGATGGAATATCAAGCTACAGTCCCTTCACTCCAATTGCATGAGGTGTTGGGACTAGTTATCCCTTGCCTGGCCTGCCTTAGCCTGTCCCCTTGTGACCCTTCCATGCCAGGGATGGCTCGAAACTGCTTCTGCTGTACGCACAAATGTGTAGTCACCCCGGCACACACATACACACTGCCCTCGTGCCCCCTTCACAGCTATGTGGTTTTCAAATGGTGTGGAGGACATTGCATAGTGTCCATTTATAATGCTATAGGAATCTTTTTAATTAATAATAATAATATAGACTATCACAATCACTGGAAACCTCTGCTGTCTGGGTTACAATAAAGTTAGCAAGGTCACAATTAGCAGTTAGTGAGCAGTAGAGTCTTACATTATTTGTATATCAATATAATCAATTGAAATGTACAAGCTGCGGGAAAAAGGGAAGTGAAAAAACATTGACTAGGTGAAACTTTGTTTGAAATTGTGAATATACCAATGCAAGTCATGTACGGCATCACTCAGACAAAGTGTCCAGAGATTGGATTTTTATAAAAGGAAATGTTACAGCTAGCAAGGCCAGAGGGGGAGAGGGATGAAAGATGTTAGGCGTGTAAAACCCTGGGCTTTCATCTCTGGAATTTAAGTTAACCCTTAGGAACTTATCATAGCATTGCTCTCTTTGAAAATAGACCTGGATTGCTCGGAGAATTCTATGAAAAGGTTACCAGAAGGTGCAGACTCTCCTCCATTGCCATCAGCACAGCAGTATTATACAGTCACCACAACAGCACTAAATGGATTTCGTCTCCCCACAAGATCAGTTTTGTCAAGAATAAAACAGGATCATATCAAGAGGCAAAGAAATGGGGAGGTAGATTTCTCCTAATAATAGGGAGGTATTTATTCAGTGGCTCTACCAGTCCTATTTAGACTTTGCTTATACAGTTTGTGAATGAACATTTGACAGATATTATTGGTTTCAGGCCAGATTCTGCTCTTAGTTACCCAGGGTAAATATGGAGTAACTCTATTGATTTCAGTGTCTTTAACTAAGAACCTGGGATTCAGAGTCTGAGTGTAGATTCTGCGTTGTGCCTTTTTCGGAATAATTTTTTTGAATAACTTTTTAGACCCAGCACACGAGTGAGTCGCAGCCCAGGCAGATGGGGCAAAGGTAGCTTTAAGCAGCTTTAACTTTGCATGTCCCTAATTCTGGACTACTTGCTGGGGCTGGTGTGGTTCATAGCTTTAGTTAAAGGCTGAGCAACCCCAAGGCCTTGAACAACTGCCTACAAGCTACTCCACAGCTCAAAATAGCCCTACTGCAATCCACGCCAGCCACCGTAGATGCAATCAATTCACAAGCTTTTGAATAACCTCCTGCAGATTAAACCTAGCTGATTGGTGTCTATGGTTTACTGTCAGTAAACTAAACTCAATATTCCAGCAATGATTCTAGCCCAAGTAAAAAAAAACAAAAACCACCCAGAAATTTCCCCTTTTCTATAATCAGAGAAAGTCATTAATTATTACATGAAAGCAAACAAAGAGGTTGTTTTTTTGGGGTGGGTGGGGGGGGAGGGTAATCAAGTAGTAGCCTAGAATTAGCAGGCCCTCAAAATGCTTTGTAGAAAGTGATCGTATCCCTTGAAAAGAAATGAATGAAAGATATTGCTTCCTGTAAAGTCTTTCACTAGTGGATGTAATTGCATGTTTTATACAGTACAAGTGACTCCATCTCCGATTGGGATGGTTTATACAATTCTTTTAATGTGGGAAGTTCATTGAGGTATAAAAATGTATCCAGCGCATCAGAGTTTTTGTACCAAAAAGTGTTAATGAAGTACAGTTTACTACATCTACTAAATCTTACACAGGCTACTCCTGACTTTTTTCCTTCCAGATGGGTGATCATACTGATGTAACAGCTCCAAACAATTTTTCCAAGTCTGGAGTAGCCTGGGCATGATTTACTAGGTGTTGTTTACTAAGAGTTTGCTTACATAAAGAATATGTAAATAATGGTTCTCAACCGAAAAATTCACTCTGGTGTTAAGATGGGATGAAAAGAATCATCGCTTCCCTCCTCCCCTCCGTCTCTTTTTTTAAAAAAAGTTTGTTTCTTGTGAGAGTTCTGAGGAAAAGAAGGAATCTAGTTTACATCTCCTCTGATCATAAATTACCTTTTCTGACATCTGGAATTCGAGAACAAGTAGCAAATGCTCAGATACTGTAACTGACGGTTTACTGACAACTAACAATATCTCCGATAGGGGAAACAGATAAACAAAAGAGCAGTCCTCAAACATATCTGGTGAAGAGTCAAAGCATTCTTTATCTGACAGTGAAAAGAAAGCCAGGCATCCATCAACTCCAGCACAATAAAGAGTGGTCAGATTTTAACTAATTTCTAGTAATCTACTAATAAACACAGCCCATTGTGATCATTAAGTTAACTTATGTAACCTTTGATTTATATGCCCCAATTAGTATTTTAAAAATCAGAAATAAAACTGAATTCTTTACGGTTCAAGCCTCCAAGCTGGTTACAGATAATTTAATTCAATGGAGGACTGTGAATGACCCAAGGAGTGATAAAATTAAAGATTTTATTTAATATAAATTAGTTAGTTAAGCAAACAGGCATCCAATATAACCATACACTGCATTTATATTCACATTCTCAGATGAAATGATGTATTCAGGAGTGATCCATCCCTGAATGCGGAGAACGAATATATAATCCTTTCTCTAACAATACCTTGATGGTGGATGGGCGCACCTATCTAAAATCAGCATACTATCCTTTTTATAATCAACTATAATAACTCCTTCCAATTAATTACCATTAAATCTACCTTTTTACCACAATTAAATATTTTCTACTTTCTCATTGGCTATTTAACATTAAGTATAATCTTAGTTAACACTTGTGTAAATGCCACATCAATAACTATCAATATATTAAGGAGTCTGGTGGCACCTTAAAGACTAACAGATTTATCTGGGCATAAACTTTCATGGGTAAAAAACCAATTCTTCATGTTAGTCTTTAAGGTGCCACCGGACTCCTTGTTGTTTTTGTGGATACAGACTAACATGGCTACCTCCGATACTTATCAATATATTAACATTTTATCTAAAACACTTGTAAAAACCAGTTACAACCAAAACATGTTTACAACATGACCTGGGATTATGTCCTAATTTATCTCCAATTTTTGCTCCCACTAACTCACTCAATTTTACCAGGCCACACTTGACTATTGTCAAGCCATTGTGTAGGACATAGATTTTTGGGCCTAGTTACATTTCAACACATTTCTATATAAAATAAACAAGCACCATCACTATAGGCTACAATTAGGACAAAATTTGAGAGGAACCTCCTAAACTGAACAAGAAAATGTGCATGTACACTCATTGTCGTGAGCAAATCCACACACTCGAAGACTCAAATGAGCACTTGTTGAAATGCTGGCATTGGTGCCAGTTGATGGATGTACAAATATTTATGACATTAAGTGACCTAAAGAGTCTATTTTTAATTACATTTTTAACTGAGTAGTTTTATAACCCACATACATTCCTTATCAAGCAGACAGTTTTTGTACTGGGGTTTTCTTTTTAAAACACCACCACCTCAAAATGTCTATCTTCACCAGCTTGTGACTGAATAAGCATTACACAACATGTGCAAAGGAAGTGATAAGTTGCACTATTAAGCTCTTAGAAGTCAGGAATGCTAGTGTTAAGGTTTCATTAACAACCTCAACTCTATCTATAATACAGGCTTTAGTGACATGACCACATAATATTTCACAAATGATAACCTACAATTATCCTACATTTTTCTATCACTTCAAGTGCCACAAGTACTCCTGTTCTTTTTGCGGATACAGACTAACACGGCTGCTACTCTGAAACCTGTCATAGATAGTGTATATCTTTTAGGTCTTTTTGTGTGCAAGAGTATACTAACACTATTTACAGTACATTAAAAATGTACCTGCTATAGACTGAGCAGTAAAAAATGAATTTTCAGGTGTTACATTTTCCATACACTGAGCAGATATTTTACTTCCACTCTGAATGACTTAAAAAAAAATAGATTAAGGGAAACAAAACAAGGGATAACACATTTAATGTTTTGATGAGAGCACAGTATGAGTTTTTCTGTAACATTCTGCCTCATGTAATTGCAGTTGCCCTGCAGACAGGTATTCTCCTTAGGTACAGAAAGGTGCACTACAGAGAAAATAAAGTCATAACAATTACATATATACACACACACATATATACATACATATATACCGTATATCCCTTGTTATATATATTATAGGCAGTACAGTTAGTAGCACCTATAATTAAGGTTGCCTGACATTTTCCATTAGTAGTCTCAGTTTTCAGTTGCTTATGATTTCACCAAACTTGCATTTAAACTGATTTTTTTATTGATCAGGTGTCTTTTTTTTTTTTTTTTAATTTCAGCAGAAATGGTTTATCAAAATGAGGTTAGGGAAAAATATGTTGTTTTGCCCATGTTAAAAAAAATTCTTACAGACATTCGGTTGACAAGCTCCATGCTTGGGATCCGGGGTTTGAATTGGGCAAGGATGTTATCTTTGTTTCATGGATGTGCCTTTTCCCATCCCAATGAAGAGCTGCTCAAATCTGGCCAAGTTATAAGCCTTTGAAAAAATCTCAGTTTGCACATACTCAGTGGAGTCTTGTTAGAATTTAGCAATTAAATTCTCCAAAGATTCCATCTATTCTGTACATGCTCCAGTCCAAGGCTGCAGAGGCTGAGCAGGATTTTCCCTGCTATTTCTCCTCCAGGTCAGCCAGGGGCCTCTGAGACATAAGAACAATGGAGCAGCGAAATGTAGTCCTATGTGTTCCCACTACTGCAGGCAGTAAGGATGGCAGGAGGAGCATTTCAACTTGAATGCAGAGGGCTGAGGAACCAGGCCTGGAGCAGTGGCAAGGGAAAGACTGGGCCATGGATTATGGAACAGCAAGGGGAGGCGGGGGAGAAGGAGAAGGGGACAAGCACTGAATGAAGAGGCTCGGGCAGAAGGGGCAAGGCTGGAGTGGCAGGGAGCGGAGGAGAACAAAAGTAAATGCGTTTTCAACCATTTGAGTGTAGTCCTCTCAGAACTTGGGACAGAACCCAGGATTCCTGAATTTCAACATTCCTCTGTTCTCAGCCAATAGCTGTGAAATCCACTGGCAAAAATGTATCCCTCATCTCCCTCTACTGACAGGTCCACACGAAGATGACAACCCACTCCTGTTATCTGTTACTCTGTCAGCTCAAGTGGAAGAGGTTTGTTTGGTGATGTAAAGATTCTAACCCTGCTTATGAATGAAGTGAGCGTTAATATGGTTCCATATGATGGAATTTTTGTTTTTTGATTTGCTTTTTTAAAAAAACCTGGAAAGTTCCATACACACGAACGTTAGAAGAATGTTAAAGTTGCAGTCAAGCACTCAAAAGTTAGGAAATAGAAGAATTAAGGTTGGCTGTGTAACCTTAATTCAGTCCCTTTGTGTATATGCATTATGATTAGTCTTTAATTACCTCATCACATACTATTTATTCTGTAGGACCCCCGCTCACTGAGTGCACAGGAGGAAGAGCTCTCAAGAATGCTCAGAATAGTCCTTAACTAAAACCTGAGCCTGGGAGCTGTAGTAAAATTAAGCCATGTTGTGCTACAGTTGCACAAATCTGCAATTTATGGCAATTAAAGTGGCGGGAAATTTGACTCAGGCACTTGAGTATTAGTATTTCTCCAGCTGTTTATGACAAGATAAATATTAAACTAGTGTGTAAACTCAGTCCCTTATGGCTCAGCTGTCCACACTGATACACCCTTGACAGTGCATGCAGGGCTGTGACCAGACTCTGATTTGCAAGGAAAATAAAGGGAGTAAACCACTATACCTTTTTGAATACTCTGCTTGGTGGGATTGCAGAGTAACCCATGTTACAGCTAAGGCTAGGTGTACACTAGGGAGGGGGGTCGACCTAAGATACGCAACTTCAGCTACGCGAATAGCGTAGCTGAAGTCGGCATATCTTAGGTCAATTTACCTGGCTGTGAGGACGGTAGCGAGTTGATCGCTGCCACTCCCCCATAGACTCCACTTCCGCCTGTCACCACGGTGGAGTTCCAGAGTCGATGGCAGAGCGATTGGGGATTGATTTTATCGCATCTACACTAGACACGATAAATCAATCCCTGATAGATCGATCACTACCCGCCGATCCGGTGGGTAGTGTAGACGTACTCTAAGAGACCTAAACTTTAGAAACCCCCAATGGCAATCAAACAAATCTCTGTAAATGTTTCTCCTTGTCAACATTTGGGGCTTGCACCATTGCAGCTATACTAGTTACTGGCCACAGATTGTTGTATTTGAGCTAATCCCAGGTATAGAAAAGGCCTTAGGTACCTTTCGCAACAGTGGAATTCAGTTTTATGATGTTCTCAAAACACTTTTTCATCATTGCCTTTGTAACAATGGAATTGTCACTTCCACTGTTGCAAAAGTGCAAACAATTCATAACATGGGTACTCTTTTTTTCTAAACAGAAGGGTTGTTTATTGTGCCACACTGTGCTCCTTACAGATGTACTTTGGCAGTAGCTCTAAAAACTATAGGAGCCTAGAAGTCTTTAGGATTCAGTGCCTGACTCGTTATACATACATCACATACAGTGTTTACAGTAAACATTGATCTGGTCTACTAAGCATGTGTAAGTAGACATTGATAACGGACAGATTTTTAAAATGCTGCTGATTGTATGGGGGAATTGTATTATATAGAAATGATATGTATATTAGAACTGCTTAAGGGTGATGGGTTTATTAACATACATCAGCATTACACAACATTGAATGGCCATGTTTCAGAAGCCAAGATTAATGTGTAATAGATTTAGTTTTACAGACATCATCTCAGCATATATCACGTTCAGGTGTTGTAAATAAAAGTATAAAGTCCCAAGGAGAGTCTAACAGGAGGTTGAGGGGTATTTTTTGGTTTTGTGTAATTTCTGAGTTTGCTCATTTATAAATGAGCAAACATGTTCATTAAAATAATAAACATGTTAAGTTTACATGTTAACATGTTAATTAAAAAATAAATCTGAGCCTTCAGAGCTATTGTGAAATTTCCCCTTACATGTACAATTATTACACAGGCAAATTAGTGGTATGTTTAAGAGATGTTGTTTCCTATATGTACTCTTCCATAGGTTTGACTGTATTAGCATGGGGTGCATCAGACAGAGTGGATGGACTTTTCCCATCCAACACTGGTGGGGAGTGCAAAGCTACCTGCGTTAGAAGTACTAGTTTCCATACCTGGGGCTGTTTGCTCAGTCTGTGTGTGTATATTAAGAAATCTACTCAACTGAAGCAAGAATGAGGTTTGGGTAGCTAGTAAATCATGTACAGCAGTTAGCCTCAGCTTTGCTAATGGATCCTTCCTCCTATATGCAATGCCCCTTTAGTTGCTAATTTGAGCAGCTTGCAAGCCTTCATTTTGGGAGGCAGTCTATTGAAAACAAACTAATACTACAGGGGTCTCTCTCTTTTTGAGTTACAATTTTTTTATGGCATACATCTGAGTTGAGTGCAATTTAGAAGTTTATATCAAACATTACAAGTTCACAGGTTGAGTAGTTTAAGATAAAGGTTGCAAGTGCTATTCATCTTTAGACTTTCAAAATTAGATATTTTAGTAGAAAAGCCATTTGGAGAAATGTCAAGAGTGTGTTGTGAACATTTTAACTGTATAAAGAAATTTAATGCATTATCAAGCTTTTAACCTGCACTAATTTAATTGCACTATTAAAAGTGTTTGTTAAGCCATCCATCAGTTTACAAGACTATGTAATTTTGCAGATAAAATTTGTCACATGACTGCTTATAAAAAAAAGAATTAGCAAAAATTATCAACACTTCTTCAGAAGCCATTGAGTAAAGAGTTTAAACTGTATTTTATATCATTCATACACACACACCAGAGAGAATGTAAGCGTATTTTTGGATTTTGAGTAACTACTTTAGCCAGTCTTAAGGTCACATAGCTACTCCTTTTGGATCAAGAACAGTTGCTACAACATAATGCTTAGAGTACATTATGTAACATAAATAGGGCTTCTGATTTTAACTGATAAACACGGATAAAACACCTGTGCTGTACATTAATTGGTCCACATAGATCCTGCTGGAGCACACTAAAGGTTCCCTAGTGCACTTTACCATCGTGCTGTTTGAAACAGTACTATGTGAATATACCAAGAAGTCGTCCCAATCCCCAATTTTTGGACATCTACTTCAAAATAAAAAATTGCTAAAAATAACCCCCCAAAATTAAATTAATAAACCCTGAAAAAAGAAGCCCTAAACATAAGCAATTGCTGAAAAAGGGCAAATTCACAAGTACAAAATAACAAAGGTGAAAACACAGCTTTGATAAGTGAAAACACTTTGATAACGCTATTGATAAAACAGCCCAAAAGACCTGAGAATGAATTTATCTTCCTGAAAGTCCATTAAGTGGTGCTTTAGCCCCCAGCCCTGCAATTCACTGTATCCATAAGGAGCCCCACTGAAGTCAACAGAGTTCCACTTACATAGACCTATTTTCAGGATCCAGCTCTAAATAGTTATGTGTAAACTGGTTCCTACCACCAGTGTTCTGGACCACAGTCTAATCTCAATAGATCCTAAAGAAGGCATGGTTCCTTTCATGATCAGTACAGAAGAGTGTATAGATATTATACTGATGTTGCTTTTTTTAAAGTATGTGGAACCCTTGACTAAGGTATATTGATGGCATATGAATTACTATTCTGTATTTTCTAAAGTGGAGTGAGATCAGTTGTCCTTTTGTCAGAGATTTGTCTACACCTGATTTAACGTTATTTAAGAAGTAAAATTTGAGTTTGTGGAGATTTTATGTTTCTGCTGTCTACCGGGTGGCTGTTCTTTTAAGATAGGAGTTATTTCCTATCTCAGCCAGAATAAGAAAGGGCATGTGGCCTACATAGTCTGGCAGGCATTGCAGACTGTTCTGTTAGTCAGGACTTTGGGACATGGATTTGTGTGCTGACAGGTTTTTATTTCCCTAACTCTGTTTCTGTTGTGTAATAGGCATAGCAATAGCCAGGTACTTCAGAATGCAATAACATAAGAACGGCCATACTGGGTCAGACCAAAGGTCCATTTAGCCCAGTATCCTGTCTTCTGATAGTGGCCAATGCCAAGTGCCCCAGAGGGAATGAACAGAACAGGTAATCATCAAGTGATCCGTCCCCTGTCGTCATTCCCAACTTCTGGCAAACAGAGGCAAGGGACACCATTCCTGCACATCCTTGCTAATAGCCATTGATGGACCTATCCTCCATAAATTTATCTAGCTTTTTGGAACTCTGTTATAATCCTGGCCTTCACAACATCCTCTGGCAAAGAGTTCCACAGGTCGACAGTGCATTGTGTGAAGAAATACTTCCTTTTGATGGTTTTAAACCTGCTGCCTATTAATTTCATTTGGTGACCCCTAGTTCTTGTGTTATGAGAAGGAGTAAATAACACTTCCTTATTTACTTTCTCTACACCAGTCATGATTTTATAGACATCTATAATATTCACCCTTAGTCGTCTCTCTTCCAAGCTGAAAAGTCCCAGTCTTTTTAATCTTTCCTCATATGGAAGCTGTTCCTTGCCCCAAACCATTTTTGTTCAGAAAAGGGCAACCTTTTCCAATTCCAATATATCTTTTTTGAGATGGGACGACCACATCTGCATGCAGTATTCAAGATGTGGGCAAACCATGGATTTATATAGAGGCAATATGATATTCTCTGTCTTATTATCTATCCCTTTCTTGATGATTCCCAACATTGTTAGCTTTTTTGACTGCTGCTGCACATTGAGTGGATGTTTTCAAAAAACTATCCACAATGACTTCAAGATCTCTTTCTTGAGTAACAGCTAATTTAGACCCCATCATTTTATATGTATAATTGGGATTATGTTTTCCTATGTGAATTACTTTGCATTTATCGACATTCAATTTCATCTGCCATTTTGTTGCCCAGTCACCCAGTTTTGTGAAGTCCTTTTGTAACTCTTCACAGTTTGCTTTGGACTTAACTATCTTGAGTAGTTTTGTATGACCTGCGAATTTTGCCATCTTAACTTTTTGCCTCTTTTTTCAGATCATTTAGGAATATGTTGAATAGTACTAGACCCTTGGGGGACACCTCTATTTACCTCTCTTCATTCTGAAAACTGACCATTTATTTCTACCCTTTATTTCCTTTCTTTTAACCAGTTACTAATCCATGAGAGGACCTTCCCTCTTATCCCATGACAGCTTACTTTGCTTAAGAGCCTTTGGTAAGGGACTTTGTCAACGGCTTTCTGAAAATCTAAAGTACACTATATCCACTAGATCCCCCTTGTCCACATGCTTGTTGACACCCTCAAAGAATTCTAGTAGATTGGTGAGGCATGATTTCCCTTTAAAAAAACATGTTGACTCTTCCCTAACAAATCATGCTCATCTATGTGTCTGATAATTCTGTTCTTTATTATAGTTTCAAGCAGTTTGCCAGGTACTGAAGTTAGGCTTATCGGCCTGTAATTGCCTGGATCACCTCTGGAGCCTTTTAAAAAAATTGGCGTCACATTAGTTATCCTCCAGTCTTCTGGTACAGAAGCTTATTTAAATGATACGTTACATACCACAGTTAGTAGTTCTGCAATTTCACATTTGAGTTCCTTCAGAACTCTTGAGTGAATACCATCCGGTCCTGGTGACTTTATTACTGTTTAGTTTATCAATTTGTTCCAAAAACTCCTCTAATGACACCTCAATCTGAGACAGTTCCTCAGATTTGTCACCTAAAAAGAATGGCTCTGGGTTTGGGACTCTCCCTCACATCCTCAGCCGTGAAGACTGATGCAAAGAATTCATTTAGTTTTTTCGCAATGGCCTTATCGTCCTTGAGTGCTGCTTTAGCATCTTGATCTTCCAGTGGCCCCAGTGGTTGTTTAGCTGTCATCTTGCTTCGATGTACCTTAAAAATTTTTTGCTATTACTTTTTGAGTCTTTGTCTAGCTGTTCTCCAAATTCCTTTTTGGCCTTCCTAATTATATTTTTACACTTCACTTGCCAGATTTTATGCTCCCTTCTATTTTCCTCAATAGGATTTAACTTCCACATTTTAAAGGATGCATTTTTGCCTCTGACTGCTTCTTTTACTTTGTTGTTTAGCAACAGTGGCACTTTTTTGGTTCTTTTACTATGTTTTTTTTAATTTGGGGTATGCATTTAAGTTGAGCCTCTATTATGGTGTCTTTAAAAAGTTTCCATGAAGCTTGCAGGGATTTCACTTTTGGCACTCTACATTTTAATTTCTGTTTAACTAACTTCCTTATTGTTGTGTAGTCTCCCTTTCTGAAATTAAATGGTACCATGGTGGGATGCTGTGGTGTTTTCCCCGCCATGGGGATGTTACATTTAATTATATTATGGTCACTATTACCACGCGGTCTAGCTATATTTACCTCTTGGACCAGATACTGTGCTCCACTTCGGACTAAATCAAGGATTGCCTCTTCTCTTGTGGGTTCCAGAACTAATTGCTACAAGAAGCATTTAAGGTGTCAAGAAACTTTATCTCTGAATCCTGTCCCGAGGTGACACAAACCCAGTCAATATGGGGATAGTTGAAGTCTCCCATTATTATTATTGATTTTTTTTTGTTTTTATAGCCTCTCTAATCTCCCTGAGCATTTCAGTCACTATCACCACCCTGGTCAGATGGTCGGTAATATATCCCTACTGCTATAATCTTATTATCAGAGCATAGAATTACTATCCACAGAGATTCTATGGTACAGTTTGGTTCATTTAAGATTTTTACTTCATTTGATTCTACGCTTTCTTTCACATATAGTGCCACTCCCCCAGCAGCACGACCTGTTTTGTCCTTCCGATATATTTTGTACCCTGGTATTACTGTGTCCCATTGATTATCCTCATTCCACCAAGTTTCTGTGATGCCTATTATATCAATATCCTCATTTAATGAGGGACTTTAGTTCACCCATCTTATTATTTAGATTTCTAGCATTTGTATATAAGCACTTTAAAAAATTGTCATTTTTTAAGCTGTCTGCCATTACATGATGTAATTGAATGGGACTCTTTCATTTGACTGTTTCTCATCAGATCCTACCCATATTTTATCTTCCATCCTATCCTCCTTAGAAGGATCTAGAGAATCTTGATGAATAGATCCTCCTCTAAGGGATGTCTCTGTCCGAACCACGTGCTTCTCCACACCTGTCAGCTTTCCCCCAGCCCTTAGTTTAAAAACTGCTCTAGGATCTGGTTAATTTTAAGTGCCAGCAACCTGGTTCCATTTTGGTTTAGGTGGAGCCCATCCTTCCTGTATAGGCTCCCTCTCTCCCCAAAGGTTTCCCTTATTGTGAATGAGTATGGAGTCCCCTGTGCTACCATATTGCCCTTCGTAATATGTTCGCAGGTTTGTGACTCAGAGCAGGTTTGCAGAAGCTGTAGGCCCCAAAATTCATAATTGCAATCAGGTCTACAATGTGCATGTGCGAGTTCTCTACAGTCTCCTTATTTCTAAGCACGGAAAATTCCCTGGGTTTGGGTTTCTCTCTCTCATTTGGGTGAACAGGGTGGTCTTGGCATCTCGTAGCTTTCTTAACATACAGGTTATACACAATGTATAATAGAGGTCCAACATGCAGCTGGTTATGGTTGTGTATGATTTGGAGGTCACCAAAGTTGGAAAGAGCCCTGTACTGTACTTTTGTATAGGAGGTTACTGCTGCCCATGAACTCCGCAATGTTACACTCATCAGCAGGATTTAATCAATCAATCTCCCTTCAAGGTCATCAGCAAGAATAGAATTGGTGACTTTCAGCCTCAAAGCTCAGGCCCATACCACTTGAGCTAAGTAATAAATTCCTTCATCGGGTAGCAATACTTTACTAGTCACTAGAGAATCACATCGAAGCCCAGCCAGCATAGTGTCTGCAAACATTTGGCCTAAGGAGTATTACTGGTTAGAACATGGTGTAACTGTTTTTAACCAAGCTAAGGACCGGCATTACTTGCTCAAGAGCACACTGAAAGAGCTGGCGTTTGGTACAAAGGCACTATAGTCACTGGAAAAGTTCCCATTGATTTCAATGGACTTTGGAGCAGGCCCCAGATTTGTAAAACATACTAAAAACGACCTCCTGGACTGCCCCTTTTGAGTGCTGAGCAACCCTGCTTGGGTGGCTGCACTTAGAAGGAACAACTAGCCTTTCTCAGCAACCTGCTGAGTGCTACCATCTCCAAGATCAGAGCAGCGAGAGAAGCATGTCATAGGAGGTACTTAGACCCTGGCAGGGTCGAGCCCTGAATGAGGCAGGGGCTTAGCGAGAGTCCTGTCTTGTTTACTCTGGGTCCAATCCTAAACCTATTTAAGTCAAAAGGAAATCTTTCCACTGAATTCAGTGGATGCTTCACTGTGCAGGTAAGTGAGCCTTGCACTCCTGGGCAGCATGGCTTTCGTTAAATGTGCACTCCATGAGCATGGAGAAAATTCAGTGCCAAATGAACCACGTGTACATATTGCAGGACTTTCAACCAGTCCTCAGAACTATGCCAAATCACAAATCATTTTTACCAGAACACTCAAAGGCATTTCTCTTTAGTGAGGGCTATTGCCCCGCCAATTCAACTTTCTAAATCCAGCTATTTCAGCGCTAGATCTGGGTTTTATTTATTTTCATTATAATGGGGGAAAGTGTTTTTCCTCTATTCTCCTCTCTCTATGCTCAAGGAAAGGCTCAGCTATTTTTGTTTCAAACTTCCATAAACAGAATTGCTTTCAAGCAGAGACATGGAACATTTCAGCCCAACAGGTGATGGTTTCCAGGAGTTATAAAGAACTGAAAGCAGAGGGTAAGAGTGGCAATCCTTATACAATCTTAACTGGTCTGTATAACGAGACCAGACACAGGACTGCAAGAATTTTCATGTTCTGTTGGGATAAAGTGAGTGTATTGTAATAAATTATAGCTCTCATATAATTGCACTTCATAGTGGAAAGCAGAATCCCAATACTTTATTATAAAAGTGACAGCATTCCTGAAAATACAGCCTATTGAAAGCCCAAACCAGCACCTTAAAGTCAGCTAGTTAGCTTGTGTATAAGCTCCCCCTTGAGGAACTGAGAATTATTGCACTACAAATCTCAAAAGCATCATTATCCAAAATCCTTGTTGAACTGCAGAAAAGATAAAATTTCTTTCATAATTATTACGGGGGGGGGGGGGGGGGGCGAGAAAATTTGAAGTTTTTTCATGCTGTTCTTGAAGCTTTCTGTCAGACTTTTTTTTTTTTTTTTTAAAAAGTTAGTCCATAATATTTGTTTTTTCCAGGTAAGGAAGATCATTTCTGAGTTAAAGTCCATTCTGAAAAATGGTCCTATTTTCCATGTAAATGCATTTTTTTCAGATCAAAATAAATGCACACTGAAAATACTGAACGTTACAAAGGGTTATTTCATTGCACTCACTGACACTCTCTGAACCTTAGGAGGAGTTTGCCTAGCATAGAATAGTTCCTCTCCCTATTGGGCAACCCAATGCAACCACGGGAATCTTCCCCACAAGAAAGGGATAGAGCAGTGGGGGTGGGAATTGCTGAAATGTTAGGGATCTGGGGGAAGATCAAACTGGGGATAGTAGGATCTGTTTTTGGAGAGTTGGGGGCAAAGAGTGGAGAGGGAATGGGGAAGGGGAATCAATAGAGCGGGAGTCAGGGTGGAGGAGCTGGGGGGACAGAGGGATAATTTGTTGGGAGTCTTCATGTGTAGGGGTGGTCAGAGAGGATGGACAGAGTATCAATGCTGAGTGTGGTCTGAGATGAGAGAAAAAACAAAGGAACTAAGGAAAGACTAGACGGATGAGATAAAATACAAACTCGCATGCCCCAAGACAAAAAGTGAACCTTCCAGCAGGTTTTGCATGTTCAGAAAACCTACACTGTATTTTATTCATGCATTTCACCGTTGGCTGAAATGCACAGTACTGCCCTTAAAGCTGCTGTCTATATTTTTATCATTAGGTGAGTTATGTTATTAGAATAAGGAATATTGCCAGTAGTGTTGACACTTGCCCTAACAAGTAAAAAGTTAAATAGGAAACTAAGGGCACACATGTTGTTAAGGTGACATATCAATAAGTATATAATGGAAGAAACTCAGCTGTCAATATTAGATGTCTTCAATACACCTTGGAATAAAGAAAAAATTACAAGATTACATTAAGACTAGATCCTCATATGATGATAACACATGCTGGCAAATAATGAGCCAAGTAAAAAGAATCAGCTCCAACTGCACATTGATGTTGCAAAAATTCCCCCTTTTTTGGAAATTAATTCACCACTTGCTCAAAATCAGGAACTACAAGATTTTCTACAACTCATCCACTGAATCCCTAATGTTCTCCCCAACTAAGACTTCCTTATCCTATGACTGAGCTAATAAAAGTGATTTAGAGTCAGCATAGTATGAAAATAATATTTCTTCCCGTCCAATAGCAAAAGTAATTTGGAAGGAAATCCCCTGGTATTTTTCATTTTTGTGTAATTATATCCTGGTTCCAGAGAGAACTGGAATCAGAAGTGCCAACATATCAAAAGAAAGATTGATCTTGTGGTAAACCAGAAACAGCAGTACAATTCAACAGTCTAGGGCAGCAAGAGATAAATGCCATATCCTACAGAAACTGTAATGGGAATTTTAGGTAGGTAAAGTGTAATTACCTTACTGAAAATTCGATCAGCACACCACATTTTGTACCTTACAAAAAGGGCATAAATATTTAATGCAAGTATTCAGAACCCTATTTTACATTTCACTGGAAAGACTCTGCTCTTCCAGATTGTGGGGCACCCCAAACACCTTGTTGGAGTATTGGTTCAGTACTAAGGGTGTCTACACAGCAGCTGGGAGGGTGTTTCCCAGTGTGCTAGCTCTACTTGAACGAGTGCGCTAAAAATAGCGGTGTGACCATGGCAGCACAAACAGCAGCTTGGGCTAGCCGCCCAAGTACAACCCCCAAGCTCTCTGGTACATGCTCTGGTGGCTAGCTCAAGCTATTGCCTATGTCGTTATTTTTAGCACATTAACTTGAGCCGAGCTAGCGTGTCTTCTGCCCATCCTGGGAGACACCCTTCCAGCTACCGTGTAGACATACCCTAAGAGGAACGAGTACCAAGCACAGAATTAACAATGATACTTCCTACAGTACCAAGTGTTCTTCAGAGAGCTCCAATTCGAGTACTACCTTTGATCCTGCTTAGCACCTAGAAGACGGATTCACACAACCCAATGTTCAAGGAACAAGGGGGAATAATACTGTAAGCACTGGGTATTAATTCTGAGATTTTGTTGAAGACAGGTGAAAGTTCCTGAGGATGAAAAGGGAGACTACACCTTCAAAATTGGTGGAAGAATTAATAAAGTAATCAACATTAAGATCCTTGAGAAATATAAATTAATAAAGAGTAGAGTTAATCAAAAACAGATCACACTTGCCTTAAAGTCTATGCTATGATAAAAAAATTAGTGGTTAAAGGAAACAGTGCACACAGTAACTCTAGAGTTTACTATGACATTTGAAAGGGTTCTCCATGCGTACTCATAGGGGAACTAAAGACGTGGATTAAGTTAAGGAATATAAGTAAAACAACATTGAGTGTCAAGGTAGAAGAAAGTGTTGGGTGAGGTCTTAAGTGAGGCTGATATAAATTGGTATTGTCATTAAACACAAGGAGGATACAGTTGATCAGATTTATGAAGAATCGTAACCTGAAAGAATCACAGATCTTTGCAGATTAGATTAAGAGACAATAGGGTCTCTAACTCAAAGAAATTGACTGAAATAAATAAAATAGGATTCAACTAAAAATGCAGAAATGGTTAGTGTGGCTCTGAAGGGGCTAAGCAACCTGATCGGCTTGATAGGAAAGCACTGATTGAGGATGGGGCCCCACTGGACAGGAGCAGGCAGGACTGGTATAAAGTCAAAAAGTTTGCAGCAGGAAGGGGCTGCAAAGGGAAGAGCAGGTCTGTCAAATACGACTATTATTTATGAGTTTATACATGGCAAATGGGGTCAGCATTGCCAAATCTATAGTGAGGGCCAGAGGCGCTGACTTTGTGATTTCCCTGGGGGTACTGGACCCCCACTTCACCCCAGGTCCCACCCCCACTTCACTCCTTCCCCTGAGTCTCCATCCTGTCCCGCCTCCTCCACCTCCCCCCCAGCGCCTCCTGCACGCCACTCCACAGCTGATCGTAGCAGGCGGAAGGCGCTGGGAGTGAGCGGGAGGAGCTGATCGGCAGGGCTGCCGGTGGGTGCAGAGCACCCACCTTTTTTCCTATGGGTGCTCCAGCCCCAGAGCACCCACAGAGTCGGCACGAATGCTGACGGCTTTAGAGATGACAGCACAGGTAGAATGGGAGTGGCTTTTTGTATCCCTGAATTTGGAATTAAGAGATCTATGTGACTATACAATTTTGTGGCCATTACGTTTGAAATGATGGGCACACTTCTGGAACTGACCTGGTTAAGGGATGTACACCCAAATATGATTGTTATCCTAACTGACTCTTTATCTAGTATAATGGCAATTAGAAAGGAAGCCTGAGAAAGCAGGAATGATTTAGGCTATGTCTACACTACAGCTTATGTCTGCATAACTCATCTCACTCAGCGGGGGAATGAATAAATCACCCCCGTGAACAACATAAGATACACCAACATAAGCACTGGTGTGGACACCGCTATGTTGCTCGTGGGGGCTGAAATAGTTAAGCCGATGGGAGAGCTCTCTCCTATCAGCTTAGAGTGGCTACATTAGGGAGCTTACAGTGGCGTAAACTCTAGTGTAGCCGTGCCCCCTGTCAATGAAATATTGTTCTTAACTACGGAGATAGTACAATTTGGTATACATTTAGTAATAGGGTGGATTCTGGCACAGTCAGGATACCAGGCAACGAAATGGAAGATAAAGCAGGGGAGAAAATGCCTTAAAAATGAGGACGTTGATATATAGATCTCTAAATAAACAGGACTTCAAAAGTTTGGTTACGAGAGAACTTGAGAAGGAATGGCAAGAACTATGGACCAAAGAGAAAAAAAGGATGAAGGTTCTATGAAATATGTCCTGAACTTTAGAATAATGGGATACTTAATAGCTATGGCAGAAGAAGTGAAGTAACTACCGGTATATTTCGAGTGCTAACACGTCACTGTCACCTGAACTGTAATTTATAATTACGAAACAGACACAAAGACAGGTTGTGCAACACCTGCAAAGCCCAAGCAACAGTTAAGCATTTGCTGTGGCAATGCAGGGAGAATTACACAGATAGAAAGATTCTTTATGAAGGACAGATACCTCAAGGAGAATCCGCAATCCTTTCAGACTATGGGCTTAGTACCGGGAATGTGAGGTAGCATTATAAAAACATTACTTTGCCTTTTTAAGGATACAGGACTGGGTGAGAGGATGTAGATTTTTGCTTATGCAAAAATTGTGGCAGTCATAGCCTCATATGCTGAGGCTGCTGCACCAGAAAATGGACAGGAAAAGGAAG
Organism: Terrapene triunguis; assembly: GCF_002925995.2. Lineage (NCBI taxonomy): Eukaryota > Metazoa > Chordata > Testudines > Emydidae > Terrapene > Terrapene triunguis. The sequence goes on from NW_020664409.1 coordinate 90,392,697, forward strand.
GAAGAAAACCAAGGGGCTGCCATGTTGAAGCCTGCAGTCGCTCACTGGGCTTAGAGAGGGAAAGGCAGCGGGAGAGGAGAAGCCCTGGGATCCTGGCCCTGAAGGAAGGGACACCAGAGAAGTGGGGGAACGGAACCCTGATAGAGGTAAAGTCAGAAAAGGCCAAGGGAAATGGCAGGAGACATTGGGATGGTACAGACTTTGGCTGCTGATTAAAGGGCCCCTGAGCTGGAACCCGGAGTCGTGAGTCGGCTGAGGTTCCCTTACCTGCCACTGGGGAAGTAACATTGCCTTGAAATGGAGAACTGCTGGGAATGACACCTGGTCAGCCAGTCCAGTGAGACTTTGATAGCCCAGAAGGAGAAAACTATAGTGACCTGGACGGAGGACCGAGCCACAAAGAGGGGGTAATCAAGTCCAGAAAAAGAGAGACGGAGAGAGACATGGCAAGCAACTGAAGGAAGGGGCATCAGGCTGGTCAAGAGCTAATCCCCAGATGCAGACACAAGGAGGCGCCACAGCAGTGAGTAGAAAACCCCAGGAAAATGCATTTATAAAGAATTAATTCCCCCTTTCCCCATGGTATCTGGGCACATTTCACATGGAGGAATAAGTACACACAACTGCTTCCACAAATTGAGAGCACCTTTTACTTTTCTCCTGCAAAACCACACATTTTAAAATAAAGAACTAGGAAAATTTAGCGATGGGCTAAATGACAAGGTATTCCAGACCTGCAGGTGGCAGATAAAGAAATGAGTCATACATTCCAGTCTAAATAGTAGGACTCAATGCTACAGGCAACACCTGCTACTCAGAATAACCTGTCTACCTTGGCTTATCTTGCTAAACGTACACATAGTGATGAAGTAGAGAAGAGTTAACCTCTGAGGTAACTGGGATCTAGACCATTTAAGACTTTGTAGGTAGTAACCAACACCTTGAACACACCTCATTCAGAAGTGAATTGGCCATTAGTCCAAGTGTCCATTGCTGTTATGTGGGAATCAGAGTAATGGTGAGTCTAGTCAGACACTAGAATTGTGAATCAATTCCAAAGTAGGCCGGCAGGCTTCCTCAGCGGAGGGTGATATTACAGACTCCACTTCTTCCACACAACGTATCCCTCTTTCAATCGGAATTATTTCCATCATACCCCTCAGCCACTTGGTTTCATTTCCCTGACAACGGAGAAGCAAAGAAACCATTCACTCTGAGCCCGGTGAGGAGACATACAGAGAAGTAGCAACATATGAGTGATAGTGAAGCCCAAAGCTTCCAGAATCACTCTCATTGGCTCCCCTTTAACTGAACAAGAAGGGTGAAAAAATGGAATCTTGAAGGACTGAACAGCAGAGGGGGAAATAGTTTCACAAAACCACTGTCTAGGATCTCTGAAAGGAACGGGTAAAAGCACTTTAGATTCGTCTGTTCCCAAAGTTGTTTCAAGTAACGTTGCATGATTGATGGTTATAAAGGCAGCTCAAAGTTCAACTCTCAGGAAGGACATCTGACCTCTGCCCAATGGCCAGAGATGGTCAAACATCACTGTGACCAATAATGTTCCTATGCTGACTCTAAGTCTAAAGCCCAACAGGTTGAGGTCCAAAGAGTTGACAGGTATCGAATGGAGGTGTATTTGGCATGCCACCACTTTCTTACTCTATACCTACACTGCAATTAGATACCCATAGCTGGCCCATGCCAGCTTACTTGGGCTTGGGCTAAGGGCTGTTCAATTGTGGTGTAGATGTTCCGGCTCAGGCTGCAGCCCAAGCTCAGGGACCCTCCCACCTCACAGGGTCCTAGAGCCTGGGCTCCAGATCGAGTTCTAATATCTACACCACAATTAAACAGCCCCTTTGCTCGAGCCCCGTGAGCATGAGTCAGCTGGCGCGGGCCTGCTGCAGGTTTTTAATTGCAGTGTAGACATACCCTTATGGACATTTCTCAAAAAAGGTTAGGTTAGAGGCAGGGCAATAATTGACATTAGAATACTAATGACTGACATTCGAATATTCATGTCAAGAGATGATTTTTTTGTGCAAGAGCTGAACATAACACGTTTGAGGGTTGATAAAAGGTTTACTTTACCTAGGGAGGTGTTAACAAATGAAAGGCTCAGGCATGTCCCACTGGCTTACTTGTGGACTGGACCCATTTCCCCTCCCATCACATGAGATTGAATAGATCTCTCAACTGCACCTAGGGCATCATTCCCCCACTCATGATCTGCTTACTGATGATCCACTAGTAAAGATAGTTGGAAAATGGAAGGAAGGGGGTTCTGCGGGAAATTCAAGTAAATACATATAAATGTAATAATTTTGCTGAAAAATTAAAAGTTGCAAATCTTTTTTTTATTTGAAAATGCCACCGCAGTGCTGCATGGAGTTGTAGTTTGGTTGTCCCATGCTCCCATTCTTCTCTTTAGGCTGGGCTTCCTGATCAGACAACATTTCCCATGAGACACCATAGTCTCCTCCCCTCTTGGTGAGGGGAAGTGATACATCATAGGAGTCCCTGGCCACAGTGCATCATAGCAGATGTAGTCCAGGTGGGGAGCCCAGTCTATGAAAGTGACTGGGGGCACAAGGCACAAACTTTTTGTGAAAAATTCCATTTAGCCAAGAACAGTTTCAACAGACATTTTTCAACCAGACTTCCAGGCAAGTCACAAGGTATTGGCTCTCCTCCCTGTTTCCAGCATCTAAATTACACTATAATAAGCTAAAATCACATTACATACTTTCCTAATATTCCTCTTCCATGTAAAAAAAAGGCTATAGTTGCCACAGATTATGCAAACAGGCAGGTTGATGACCCAAGAGACAATCACTCTCTGAAGTGTTCCACATTATGAAAAACTTTGAGCAGCCTCCAACTGGGAAACACAAAACAGAGGAAACTCTTTGTCCCTCATGTTCCAACACTAGCAGCATAGTCCCAGAGGGAACTCTGCAGATAAGACTGATCTTATCCAGGCAGTAAACTGAAAGGTCCTTTCAGAAAGAAACAGTGACTTTACCACCAGATGGAAGCAGTCTGCATCAAATCAACAGCCCACCATACAGAACAGGTGCTCTGGTCAAGACTTCATGGATACAGTGGAGCAAATGCACAAAGGACAGGGGAAGTTATGGTTTGACTTTTCACCACAGAGAAGGAGATGTGTGTGTGTGTGTGTGTGTCGGGGGGGTACTGTACAGATAGTGCTAAACTGAAGACACTTCTATGTAATCTCCACCAAACCAGAGGTGTTGACAGGGAGGGAAATACTGTATTTCGGTGTATTAAGAGGCCTATCATGTGCAAAATGAGCCAGATAATTATGCAACTGAACTTGGCACTGGTGATTTTTTTTTAAATCTGGAACACTGTCAGGTCTGAGTACAATGGGGGTTGGTTGGTTTGTTATTAAAACCACGCTCTGCTTCTCTCTTTCTCCTGTGCATACACAGAAGATTTTGTATTCCAAGACACATAAGAGAGCTGCAACAGAGGAATGCTACGACAGCCACAGGTTTGGAAAAATGAGAAATCCATGAGAAAAGATCAAAGGGACATGTCTGGCATAGAAATAGTTGTTTCTCTTTGTAGAAAATACAGCTTAAAAAAAAATTAGTGTCAGCATAAGATTCTACACACTCCTCCGCTAATGCACCTCAACTCTAACCTGGAATCTAGGTTTAGATAGCCAAAGGAGTAGTGGAGGTTTTGATGGGCACATCCCACTTGAAACTAGACTCAGACCACAAAAATGTCAGTCATGTGCTAGTAACAATGCTGTCATAACCAATCTGGGCCAGATTTGAACTGGCAACCTTACAGGGGAGATTTTATAGCTCCTCTCCCTCAGTTTTGTAATGGCCTAAAAATGATAGAAACCCAAGTTGGCCCTCTCTCCTGACCTGTAGTTTCATGGGGCTTACCCTCTCTCTGGGGGCACAAGTAGCCCTTGCAGCCCTCCTTTCCCGGCCAGGTCAATTAGAAGAGGAAGTCTCAAGCTTTGGAGAGGAAAGACAGATGGTAGCAATAGGAGATGCAATTGTGGGGCCTGGAGATCCCTGAAGCCCTATGCTGTATGGGCCTACACTGCACAACTTGGCCTTGTTTTCACATGATTGACCCCACAAATTGAACTTGATTTGCTGATTGTTTGTCCCTACTTCTTCCTTCCCAGTCTCTCTGCTGTTGGCCTCTCTCTACCCTCCATGTTCCTATCAATCCTTTCCTTCCTCCTCACTGCTTTTCTCAACATGTTCCTCATGCTTTTCCTTATATTAACTCATCTCTTCCCTACCATTCCCCTCAATCCCTCCCTATACCCCATTCAAAACACCTAATTGCATTTACTTTGGATTCATATTAAAAACACTCAAGATACTCAAATGTTCAACTCATTCTCCTGTATCTGTGACAGCTGTAGCTTTCCCCCCATACTGCTCTTTTTTCTTTTCTATTTTTTCCCCTTCTCTTAGGTCATGTCTGCATGTAGAAGAACAAAGTCTCTGGGGTCCCTGATACTTCCAGCTCCTGCTACCTTCACGGTCTCTAGGGCAGGAACCATTTCTATTTTTAATGCCTAGAAAGAACTTCGCACATTTTGGGTGCTCAATAAACAATCTTGTTATAAAGAAGACAGAATCCAATCATTAGTCTCAAGGTCAAAACAAGAAGCAATGGATTTAATTTGCAGCAAAAACATACAAGGTTAAATGAGGGAGAAAATGTGTAAGACCAGTTTGGCTACATAACAAGCTAGCAAGGGAGTTTGTAGAATTGATGTTACTAGAAGTACTCAGACTGCATATGGCACTCATCTATTAGGAAAGATACAGGGATAATGGAAGTCAATCCTTGCCGGAGTGAAGGTGACAGAAGTAGGGGGGAAGTTTACAGATGACCCAGTAGTGGTCAAATAATATGGAGAAGCTCAGACAGCAGGATAGAGTGTGGTTTGAATATGCAAGTAGATCGGTCCCTTCCAACCCAAACAAATATATGAACAAGGCTGTCAAGCGATTAAAAAATTAATCACGATTAATCGCACAGTTAAATAATAGAATACCATTTATTTAAATATTTTTGGATGTTTTCTATATTTTCAAATATATCAATTTTAATTAAAACACAGAATACAAAATGTACAGTGATCACTTTTTGATTACAAATATTTGCACTGTAAAAATATAAAAAAATAGTATTTTTCAATTCACCTAATAAAAGTACTGTAGTGCAATCTCTATCATGAAAGTTGAACTTACAAACATAGAATTATGTACAAAAAGAACTACATTCAAAAATAAAATATAAAATTTTGAAGCCTGCAAATCCACCCAGTCCTACTTCTTGTTCAGCCAATCGCTCAGACAAACAAGTTTGTTTACATTTGCAGGAGATCATGCTGCCTACTTCTTGTTTACAATGTCACCTGAACGTGAGAACAGGCATGGCACTGTTGTAGCCGGCGTTGCAAGGTATTTCCATGTCAGATGCGCTAAAGATTCACATGTCCCTTCATGCTTCAACCACCATTCTAGGGGACATGCGTCCGTGCTGATGATGGGTTCTGCTTGATAACGATCAATCCAAAGCAGTGCAGACCGATGCATGTTCATTTTCATTATCTGAGTCAGATGCCACCAAGAGAAGGTTGATTTTCTTTTTACGTGGTTCAGGTTCTGTAGTTTCCACATTGGAGTGTTGCTCTTTTAAGACTTCAGAAAGCATGCTCCACACCTCGTCCCTCAGGTTTTGGAAGGCACTTCAGATTCTTAAACCTTGGGTCGAGTGCTGTAGCTATCTTTAGAAATCTCACATTGGTACCTTCTTTGCGTTTTGTCAAATCTACAGTGAAGTGTTCTTAAAATGAACATGTGCTGGGTCATCATCAGAGATTGCTATAACGTGAAATATATGGCAGAATGCGGGTAAAACAGAGCAGTGGACATACAGTTCTCCCCCCATGAAGCTCAGTCACAAATTTAATTAACACATTTAACAAGCGTCATCAGCATGGAAGCATGTCCTCTGGAACGATAGTCGAAACATGAAGGGGCATATGAATCTTCAGCGCATCTGCACGTAAATATCTTGCAACAGCAGTGCCATGCGAATGCCTGTTCTCACTTTCATGTGACATTGTAATAAAGAAGTGGGCAGCATTATCTCCCATTAATGTAAACAAATTGGTTTCCCTTAGCGATTGGCTGACCAAGTAGGACTGAGTGGACTTGTAGGCTCTAAAGTTTAACATTGTTTTGTTTTTGAGTGCAGTTATGTAACAAAAAAAACCTATATTTGTACGTTGCCCTTTCATGATAAAGAGATCGCACTACAGTACCTGTATGAGGTGAATTCAAAAAGACTATTTCTTTTATCATTTTTACAGTGCAAATATTTGTAATAAAAAATATAAAGTGAGCACTGTAATTGAAATCGATATATATTTGAAAATGTAGAAAAACATCCAAAATATTTAATATATTTAAATTGGTATTCTATTGTTTAACAGTGCGATTAAAACTGCGATTAATCATGATTAATTTTTTGAGGTAATCACGTGAGTTAACTGCTATTAATCGACAGCACGAATATGAACGAGAATCTCTTTGATCCTATCTGGGTCTTAATGATACCTGGCTCTTACAAACATCTTTCATCTATGTGACACTTTCTCAGCATGTCCAGAACTGTAAGTCACCTTCTCACTCCTCTGCCTCAGTGAGACAGAAACTTGCTGCTGCTAAACTGTGTCTCTGCTCCCCGACACTGCAGTCTGTTAGTCAGCCCAATCAACCCTTGGAGAGACTGCCAGTCCCTTCCTTGCCTTCCTCTTGGTGCCCCCAGTTCTCAGAACCCCTGGAAGAGCATTTCTCTGCAGCATCCAGTCCCTGTCACTGGATGCCCACAGAAATACCAACTCTACTGACTCCAAAGAGACAGAATACACATCAAACGGTTGGCTTCACTGAGAATGCACCCTCACTGTAGTAGAACATCACTGAGATGAAATTATAATAAAACAAGAATAAGTTTATTAATAAAGAACAGAGACTTAAGTGATATTGAGCAGAGATAATAGAAACAGAAAATGGTTAAAAAGAAAAGAAAAGAATAACACGCTTCTAAGAGTCTACATGTAACCTTAGCAGGCGCCAAGCCTTCTGTAACTGTTGTTGTTTGAGATGTGTTGCTCATGTCTACTCCATGTTAGGTGTGTGCGCACCATATGCAAATTGCCGGAGATTTTTCCCTCATTGGTATCCTAGTGGGCTCATGTATAAGGGGCACTGCCGGCCCCACACCCTCTCAGTTCCTTCGTGCCAGATAACTGTCACAGAGGGGCAGGAGGGTGGGTCGTGGAATGGACATGAACACCACATCTCAAAGAACAGCAGCTATGGAAGGTCAGTAACCGTTTTTTCTTCTTCATGTGTTTGCTCATGTCCATTCCATGTTAGATAACTCACAAGCAATACCTTAGGAGGTGGGCTCGGAGTTCATGGACATGAAAAGATAATGGAGCAAATAATTAAGCAATCAATTTGTGAACCCCTAGAAGATAAGTAACAGTCAGCATGGATTTGTAAAGGACAAATTGTGTCAAACCAGCCGAATAGCTTTCTTTGATAGGGTAACAAGCCTTGTGGGTGGAGAAAAGCGGTAGATGTGGTATATCTTGACTTTCGTAAGGCTTTTGATACTGTCTCACATAACCTTCTCATAAACAAACTAGGGGAATACAACCTAGATGGAGCTACTATAAGGTGGGTGCATAGCTGGTTGGAAAACTGTTCTCAGAAAGTAGTTATCAGTGGTTCACAGGCAAACAAAGGGCATATTAGTGGGGTCCTGCAGGGATCAGTTCTGGGTCCAGTTCTGTTCTGTTGTCTAAATCAATGATTTAGATACAGGCATAGAGAGTACACTTATAAAGTGTGCAGATGATACCAAGCTTGGAGGGGTTGCAAGTGCTTTGGAGGATAGGATTAAAATCCAAAATGATCTTGACAAACTGGAGAAATGGTCTGAAGTAAACAGAATAAAATTCAATAAGGACAAATGCAAAGTACTCCACTTAGGAAGGAAAAATCAGTTGCACATATACAGCATGGGAAATGACTGCCTAAGAAGGAGTACTGCGGAAAGGGATCAAGGGGTCATAGCGGATCACAAGCTAAATATGAGTCAACAGTAACACTCGCAAAAAAAGCAAACATCATTCTGGGAGTGTTGTAAGCAAAACACGAGAAGTAGTTCTTCCGCTTTACTCCAGGCTGATTAGGCCTCAACTGGAGTATTTTGTTCAGTTCTGGGCACCACATTTCAGGAAAGATTTGGACAAACTGGAGAAAGTCCAGAGAAGAGTAACAAAAAGGTCTAGAAAACATGACCTATGAGGGAAGATTGAAAAAATTGGGTTTGTTTAGTCTGGAGTAGAGAAGACTGGGAGGGGACATGATAGCAGTTTTCAAGAACATAAAAGGTTGTTGCAAAGAGGAGGGAGAAAAACTGGTCGTCTTAACCTCTGAGGATAGGACAAGAAGCAATGGGCTTAAATTGCAGCAAGAGCAATTTTGGTTGGACATTAGGAAAAACTTCCTAACTGTCAGGGTAGTTAAGCACTGGAACAAGTTGCCTAAGGAGGTTGTGGAATCTCCATCATTGGGGATTTTATTTAAGAGCAAGTTAGACAAACACCTGTCAGGGATGGTCTAGATAATACTTAGTCCTGCCACGAGCACAGGGGACTGAACTAGATGACCTCTTGACGTTCCTTCCAGTCCTACAATTATATGATTCTATGCTGATAGCCTGCAGGGAAGAATGAACTGGAGAGAGACCTCGTTGAGATGCCCATATCAAGAAGCATTTCCATTTGGCCAGCTAGGTAGCCCTAGTGGACGGTTTCCTACTACCTAGCAGGACCTGTCGAACTTGCTCTGAACAGGCCTGCTCCTCTGGGTTCAGCCATGTAACATCCATGCCATCGGGTGAAGGGAGGTGAGGTATGGGTGGAGCAACTGGCCGTGATCTTGTGAGATCAGGTCCGGACGAAGCAGAAGAGGGGATGCTATTGATAGATCCAGTAGTGTGCCGAACCAGTGTAGGTGTGGCAACACCAGGGCTATAAGAATAACTCTTGCCTTGTCCCACTTGATTTTCAGGAGGGCCTTATGAACCAGAGGGACCAGGGGAAAAATGTAGAGCAGGGGCCCTGACCATGGGAGCCAGAAGGCATGAGAGGGAGCCCAGACTGTGCCTGTGCAGCAAGCAAAACTGATGGCACTTCCTGTTCTGCTTGGTCACCAACTGGTCTACCTGGAGAGATGAACCGGACGATTTCCAGGTGAAAGGACCACTTGTGGTGAGAGGAAAATGACCTGCTGAGGTGATCCATCAGTGCATTCCAGACTCCTGGAAGATGTGATGCCACCAGGTGGATGGAGTGCTTCACCCAGAAGTCCCATAGATAGATGGCTTCCTGAAACAGAGCAGAGGACTGAGCACCTCCGTTTGTTGATATGGAACATGGCCATGGTAGTGTCTGTGAGAAGTTGCACCACCTTGCCTGAGATCTGGGGGAGGAACACTTGGCAACCTAAGCCTACAGCCCTGAGTTCCTGAACATTTATGTGCAGGGATAGTTTTTCCTGGAACCATAGGCCCCGAGTCCTGAGGCAGTCAAGGTGAGCTCCCCAAACTAGGTCTGATGCATCCAAGACTAGGAACACTGATGGCTGAGGGGTGACAAGGGGTAACCCCATCATTACCGACATTGGGTCCTTTCAGCAGTCTAGAGAGGCGAGGACCAAGGAAGGAACAGTGAGCACCAAGTCCAAGTGGTGTCTGTTCGGGGAGTAAACTGATGCTAGCTACAGCTGTAGGGGCCTGAGACACAGCCTTGCATGCTGAACCATGTGCCTCAGAAGTTTGAGGCAAACTTGGGAAGTCATAATTGGGTGTACCTTGATCTTGGATAGCAGGTTTGACAGTCTGAATTCTGTAAGGAAGGCTCTGGTCTGGTCAAGTCAAGCACTGCCCCAATAAATTCTATTCTCTGAACTGAAAAAAGAGTCGACTCTTCTCGTTTATCAACAAGCCCAGTGCCTGGGAGGTGGACTGGACCATGCTGATGCTGTTCTGCACGTGAGTTTCTGACTGACCTTTGATCAGCCAGCCAGTCATTGAGGTACGGGTATACCTGGACTCCTCGCTGTCTGAGGAAGGCCACTATTACCACCATTTGCTGCCATACACTTTGTGAAAAACGTAGGGACTGCGGACAGGCTGAAGGGACAAGCAGTGAACTGGTAGTGGCATTGATTCACAATAAATCTGAGAAATCTTCTGTGGCCACAGAAAACAGAAATGTGAAAGTATGTGTCCTTTAAGTTGAGGGCAGCACACCAGTCCCCTGGACACAGGGAGGGAAAGATGGAGGCCAGGGAGACCAGGTTGAACCTCAATTTCTTGAGATATCTTGAGTTGACATGGGTCAAGAATGGGCCGGAGGCCTCCCTTGGCCTTCGAGATTAGGAAATATTGGGAGTAGATTCCCCTCCTTTCAAGTCTTGAGGAACCTCTTCCACAGTCCCCATGGGAGAGAAGTTGCTCGTGAGAAGGGTCCCTGAAGAGGGACAGGGATGGCAGGTGGGAGGGTGGGGTGGGTAAAAACTGAAGGGTATAGCCCATTGTCACTGTACTTAGTACCCAGCGGTCCGATGTTATGTGGAATGGTCCAAAAATAAAAGGGAGGCAGGATCTGAAGCAGGAACTGGTATAGCATCCTCAGGTGCATCTACAGAGGTTTGCTTGGGCCCACCGGAGTACCTATGAGGCCCCAGCTGGGAGGCTGAGGTGGACTGGAGCGGGACACCATTTGTAACCTCTTCCATTTGTAGAGCTCCTGTACCAGAAGCAGCATCGAGAAATGAGGTAGCTGTTGGGGCCTGAAGTGCTTCCTAGAAGCAGATGAAGCCTAGAGGCCCAATGTCCTGAGGGTGGGCTCTAGAATTCGTCAGGCCGTGAAACTTTGTTTCTGTCTACTCTGAAAATAGTGAGATGCTTTCGAAACGGAGGTCCTGTCCTGGATGGATTGTTGGACCTAGTGAGGAAGTCCTGAGGACTGGAGCCAAGAACACCACCTCATGGTGACAGCAGAGGTCATTGTCCTCACTGCTGCATCGGTTGCATCCAGACCTGCCTGGAGAGATGTCCTGGCTATAGTCTTACCCTCCTCCAAGACAGCAATAAATTCTTGCCTCAAATCTTGAGGCAGAGAGTCTTTGAACTTGTCCAAGGAGTTCCACAGATTGTAAACATATCTCACCAGCAAAGTTTGCTGGTTAGAGAAATGCAGTTAAAAGCTACCCTTTGAATCCAGTTTTTTTGCGTCACCTGGTAGCGCTCACCTGGCCCGGTGTGTTCCTCTCGTTGGCTGCCGACACAATGAGGGGCTTCTTCCTCATCCCCAGTGACATCCCTGGGAGACATATCCTGAACGTTGATACTGGGGTTGGTACCGGAGTTGGGGTCCGGTGCTGAGAAGGAAGAGGCAGTAGGCTGCCTCTCCAAAACCACCGAGTAAAATCAATGGGAGGAAGGACCCGGTACCAGGGGAAACCCCCAAGGTTCCAGTATAGCTACTAACCTGTTGGCCAGGTGCCGGCGGGGGGACCCGCACAAGGAGTCCCTTCAGACTCAAAAAGTCCTCCCTCGGCGAAGTGATACCCTTCTCTGCCTCCGTATGGTGCCGAGGGTTCAGGGACCGGCGGCAGACTGGAGATGGTCAGGACAATGGGATCAGGGCTAGCTTGCCCCTAGAAGGTGCCACTGGGCCCAGTGCCAGTAAGGAGCTCCTTCCTGTTCCTGGTCATCGTGTAGGCCAAAAGCCTAATGGTTAAATTGTGGTGTGTGAAATCAGAAGGTCCCAGACAACTCGGACATTAGAGCACTGCATGGATACAAATTTATATCCGCGGAACTGCAGGGATCTCCCGGGAACTACAGCAGCAAAAGGAGCAGAACATGGGGTTGCCACTCCCAGAAGCCAGCGCCCCGCGACGGCAACTCCTCCAGCGTGGCTGTACCGCCAGCAGCCCTGCCCCTACACCTTGCATGAGGCTGTCTGCGTCTCCTGTCTGGGAGTGTGCACAACACATGAACACAAGAGCACGACCAGGGACAGCTACCAGTGAGCCTGGTGCCCGGGGGGGTGGTACAGCCATGCCGGAGGAGCTGCTGGCATGGGGCACTGGCTCCTGGGAGCGGCGGCCCCACATTCCACTCCTTTTGCCGGTATGGTTCCCGGGACAGCCCTGCAGTTCCACGGATACCAATTTATACCCGCGGATATCCACATCCATAGATATAAATTTGTATCCACACAAGGCTCTACCGAACATCTACACCACAATTAAACAGCTCCTTAGCCCAAGCCCAGGTCAGCCGCAGATGTCTAACTTCAGTGTAGACATATCTTAAATGTCTTGCCCAAGCTCAGAAGTGAAGTTTAAAGCAGAGCTGGGCATTCTTGGACTTCCAGTTTAGTACCTTAACCAGAAGGCCATCCTTCCAGAAATGTGTTACTTAATCTTGGGATCACACGGATATGATAAACCCCTCACATTTGGCATTCAAGTGGACAAGTTAAATCTGCTCATATTTAAGAACCAGATTTGTATGTGTATTTTATAATAGTGGAAGGCAGCATAGAAGATTTAATGCCAGCTTCTATTTGATATTATAGAATTAGACAGCGTTTAAGAGGTGATTTGCAGCATGTACATTTTTGCACATATGAATATGTTCTAGTCTCTAAAAAAATTACTATATTGACTCCTGTTCATTTCTTCTTTAAAACCTTAATAAAAAAAAAAAAAAAAAAGGCTTGTGTCCTTTCAAGTGCCTCCAAATCAAATTATTTCACTTGGGCTTACGTGCCTCTTGTGTATTACTTTGACAGAATGAGGTTTGTTTAATGATCATAGCATTAAAGATTCTTGCTCCGAAGAGATACATTAGCACACTTCAGGGGCTCGGTGTAAAAAAAACAAGAGATGATGGAAGGTTTCTTAAAAATATAAAACACATTAACAAGCAGTTATTTAGGCATATTCCTTATTATGCTGCCACCAGTCTGATAGGTTTTCCTAAGGATAGCTGTTCTTTATTTACCTGGACCCAGTCCTGCTCCCTTTAAAGTCAATGCAAGCCAAAACTCCTACTGTCTTCAGTCGTGTAGGTTCAGGCTCTATAACAGAAGGGTAACAATAAGAAAAGCCCCTCCCCCCCCAGTATTTAAATGTATGCTGCCAGACTATTTTATAAAAATAAAGGCCTGCTCCTCCATTGCCCTGCCCCTCGTGTTGTGATTTACATCAATGTGAAGTGGGCATAAAAGGCTACCCAATCAGAACAGCAGCATTTTACAATCCCTGTACACTGGTGTAAATGACAACACAAGACAATGGACAATGGAGAGTCGGGCCTAAGGTTTTATAAAATCTGCAATTAATGTGTTCCCATGTAAATGTGTAAGTACAATAAAGACAGGTTTTTGTTTGCATTTCAACATCCCCATGGAGTGCTTGCACCCAAAAAAAGGCAGCGTGGGGTTAGTGCAATTTTTTTTCCGGTAACTGCCATGAGATGGGAAGTGCTGTGCATACGAAAGGGAGGCATATACCTTACCATGATCATCTTAGAATCTAAAGAATAGCAAATAGAACAATAGATAGAGAAAATAGAACATAAAAGTAAAGTGGTCAAAGTGATGACTGACCACATCTTTATAACTGTGTTTTATTATTTTTAAACTATATCTATACACAACCACATATACAAATATACATTGATGGACATGCCCATATTATGGGGGACTGGTAGCAACTCTGTAGCTAAGGCTCAGTTGGGATTTGCACTTGAGGTCCCCAACCTGGCACAAAAACACTCCAGAGAACAACTGAATTTTCCATGTAACATTTTAGAAAATTAATTACCGACTTTTGCAGCGGAAAACTTGCAAATTCACCATCAGTGAAATTTTGCTTTGACAGTTATTACTCACCCCTCCTTTTCGGGGGTTGGGGGCATACTGGGGGCAGGGAGAACATAACCAGTATCCTGCCTTCCGACAGTGGCCAATGCCAGGTGCCCCAGAGGGAATGAACAGAACAGGTAATCATCAAGTGATCCATTCCCTGTCGCCCATTCCCAGCTTCTGGCAAACAGAGGCTAGGGACACCATCCCTGCCCATCCTGGCTAATAGCTGTTGATGGACTGATCCTCCATGAGTTTATCTAGTTCTTTTTTGAACCCTGGTATAGTCTTGGCCTTCACAACATCCTCTGGAAAAGAGTTCCGCAGATTGACTGTGCCTTGTGTGAAGAAATACTTAATTTTGTTTGTTTTACACCTGTTGCCTATTAATTTCATTTGGTGACCCCTAGTTCTTGTGTTATGAGAAGGAGTAAATACCACTTTCTTATTTACCTTCTCCACACTAGTCATGATTTTATAGACATTTATCCATCCCCCCTTAGTTGTCTCTTTTCCAAGCTGAAAAATCCCAGTCTTTCTACTCTCTCCTTATATGGAAGCTGTTCCATACCCCTAATAATTTTTGTTCCGAAAAGGGCAACCTTTTCCAATTCCAATATATCTTTTTTGAGATGGGACGACCACATCTGCACGCAGTATTCAAGATGTGGGCATACTATGGATTTAAATAGAGGCAATATGATATTTTTTGTCTTACCTTATTTTCTTATCTTATCTATCTTATTTTCTGTCTTAGTGAGGTAGGTGTTTCCATAGCTAATCAACCCCAGTCCCCACAAAATCCACATTTCACATACACATTTTTATAACACCTCTCATACAAGCCAAATTTTAAATGTTACAATTAAAACACACAGTTATTCCCCTTATTCTTCATAGTCTAATAGTTGTCTGTTGACTACAACTAAGGGAACTGCTCAGACACACCAGCTACTTCTGTTTTCTGAAGTTACAGGAGGCATCTGCCTCTAGTGGAGTTGCAAGCTCCCAATTTCTAACAACTAGACTGCAACCATCCTGTCCTAATACATTTAAGTAACAAGGGGACCAGAAGAGGTGAAAATTGAAGCCCAAATTGTCAAAACTTGCAGTTCTGCTAAGGAGGCAGATGCTTTCTGTCAAACCACTCTGGTTCATTAGAGAGCAGTCACTTTCAGATGGACTTCAGGGAATCTGTGGGACTCTGACTCAGCTGTTGGTCTTTAAAATTGGTTGGATGGACACAGGGGGAGACAGAGAGGTTGCCAGCAGAGCTGAGTAGTAAAGCTCCTGGCTACCTCCCTGGCCGCCCACCCTTAGTCCCCAGCCTTGCTGCAAAGCCCAGTCCTTGGTCCCATGGACCCATTCAAGTCACATGCCCTAACCCCATTCAAATTGAATTTTTTTCATTTTAGTTTTTTTATTAACATTCATTTTAATGATCATTTATTACTTTTAATCATAAAATCATAAAAATAAACCATCTTTGGAAAAAAAGCATGCAAAGCAGCCAGTTTCAGTTTAAAATTGGGGTGGTTTTGGTGACTGGGAACTTGCTCATCACAGAAAACTCTATTTATTTGGAGAACTGTTCCTGAAAAAGTTCTGAAATGTGGACAATAGAGCTGGCTGAAAATTTTCTGATGGCCCTGAATTGAGGAAATCAAGTATCAGTTACCAAACTAATTAGAAAACCAATTACCAAACCAACAATTCCCAATTAAAATACCTGTCACAGGGTCTACAGATCCCATGCTGTATCGGCCTAAAGGGTTCATGGGGAAACTGCCTGCTCAGCTGGGGCTGATTGGGAGACTCACAATAGTTGCAGAGATAAAACAACTGCAGAGCAGAAGAATGGGGTGGGTGTCAATGAGGTTGAGGAACCACAGAGAGCAGGTGCCTTTGGCAACAGAAAAGCTGCCCAGGAAACGGGGTGACCACAGGGTGTAACTCAGAGGCATGGTAGAAAGTAGGCCAGGGAAACAGTAAGAGGTTGGGAAAGCTTGGAGCCAGCCACTTTGTACAGGGTCGTTGGCCTAAAACCCAGGATGGAGGGCAGGCCTGGATTCCCCTACGAAGCCCAGCAAAGGGGCTTATTAAGGCCTTGAACAATTGAGCCATACCCGAAGGGCCCAGGGAGTGTGTATCCCTCATCTAGGGCCACAGAGTCCAATACTTTAGGAGACCAAACAAGCAAGAGGGGAAAAAGATGACCAGTGACCTGGTCAATGGGGCTAGAAGGTGGGCAACCCATCAAAGAGGGAGGGAAACTAAGGCAGAGTTGCCCTGTCACCCAACCTCGCCACAAGGTGGTGCCAAAGATGGAAGATGACCCCCATATACCAATTTCAAAGCCAGTTTATACAATTGTTGAAAAGTTGTGATTTAGAACATAAAACTCAAAACATTTAAACTATTATGTCATATCATAGCATGACGTAACATAATACAATAGTCTAAATGTTTTGACTTTGCTGTATTATAATATATATCACAAGTTGAGTCTATAAGAAACATTTCAGCCATATTGAAATAACACTTTTCAATAAGGTTGAAATGAAGTTTCACAATTTTGCTCATGGAATATTTTGAAATTTATAGTCTTCATTCTGATTTGCAAACTTTTTTTTTTTTCTCCTCAAAATGTCCTGCAGAATGAGAATTCCAGATTTCAATCAGCTCCAGTTGACAAGTATGTGGATTGGCAGTCTAGCAAGATCCAGTTCTTAGAGTATATATACACTCATCCCCACCTTCCCTTTTCCCCATTGACTAATCCCTTCCAAATCTATTTTTCTCAGCAATAGAGAACAGTCAGCTCACTAAGGTTGAGGCAAGTTGGTGTATTCTGCTGCAAATTTACAATTAATTACCAAAGGTTCTTACTGTATACTTGTACCTATTTAAGGGCAGGGTTAAAAGCAATTTAACAAAAACAGTGAAATATTTCTGATACTGCATACTTTACCCGTTATGTCATGCTGTTTGAATGACTCACTGTAGATTTGATACTGATTAGGGCAGTGTTTCTTCAACCACTTGCAGACATCCTGCTGGGTCCACAGAGCTACTGGCTTTGTCAGTTTCACAGTACCAGACTGGAAAGACAGAACAGGAAAAGAAATGGTATTTAGCCCTACGTATCAGATGTGTTTCTAATGTAATTCATATAATCTAGAAAAATAATTCTATTTGGGAGCCTTCCTTAGAGGCAAAAGTGCAAGGGATATGAGGATCAGTTATTCAAGTTTATATGGAGGGATCATATCTAGTGCAAGATTCTCTGCGTGTTCCTTGTATCACACAAGTATAACACTTTCTCTTACCTGTTCAGAATCTAACGTGTATAAAGAATTAAGTCATAAAGGGCCAGATTCTGCCACTTTTCCATAATGATCACAAGAAAAAGTCAGCACTTACCCACAGAGATACCGCAATAGTTACAGCTATAGTTAAATGTTAACTTTTTAATGGTGACTAGTGTATACACTTTGATACTAAATACTACTTAGTGCAGATTTAATTATTTAATATTAAATATGATAAGTCACTGAATGTGCAATTTTCACAGAATTTGGCCAATGTTCTTAATTTTCACATGATCCTTCTCTTGATAGAAGACAACTTATTAAAGAGGATGTCAAGATGTTACAGGTCCTGGCTCTCTTTCTCCCATGCCAACTCTGCATAGAGTATGCCTCTTTGCTTAGCTCAGGAGTCGGCAATCTTTCAGAAGTGGTGTGCCGAGTCTTTATTTATTCACTCTAATTTAAGGTTTTGCGTGCCAGTAATACATTTTAACGTTTTTAGAAGGTCTCTTTCTAGAAGTCTATAATATATAACTAAACTATTGTATGTAAAGTAAACAAGGTTTTTAAAATGTTTAAGAAGCTTCATTTAAAATTAAATTAAAATGCAGAGCCCCCCGGACTGGTGGCCAGGACCCGGGCAGTGTCAGTGCCACTGAAAAGTGCCATAGGTTGCCTACCTCAGTGGCTTAGCTCATGCTCTAGATTACAAAATACACCTCTTCCTCTGAAGCAGGGAGTGTTTATTCATAAAAGTGATTTTACAACTGGCTTAATGGGGCTTCAGATTTATTGGGTCCATACCAAATTTGCTATATTTAGAAGTAAAAAGTTGTTTGGCTTATTAGTTAAATCCATCAGTCCATTAAACTCAACCTGGGCTCCTAATGTCAAGCTTTTTTTTTTTTTTTTTTTTTTTTTTAATATAATCTTCATGACCTCCTGTGCAACTTCCTGTGTCAATGAGGGCGGAGTTTGGGGATAATTGGGTTTAGGGTGACCAGACGTCCCGATATCTAGGCGTTTGTCCCGATATTTCGCAGTACTCCGCCCCTTTTTTTTGTTTGTTTTTTTGTTTTCCCCTCTGCCGGCCCCCCCCCCCCCCACATGTCCCGATATTTTCTTCCTCTCATCTGGTCACCCTAATTGGGTTGCACTGGTTTAACAGAGAACAGAATTTGGCTTGCAGAATATCTGGTACTAATGGTGAGAACCCAGCTTGAATTTCAGGTCCCAGGCTGAGTTCACACAGCTGAAAGCTAGGAAAAACAATAATTTTACTTGTAAATATAACAAATTTGATATGTAGTTAGTGAGACACAAACCCCACAATGAGTTTTACATAATCACTTGCAGAGCAGAACCACACGTTAATAAGGATCAATTTCACAGACTATTTTTGGAATATTATATAGAGATATTCCTACATAAAGACAGGAAGAAACATGAAAAGAAACACAGAGAAAATAAAATGATTCATGTATCTAGTACATGAATTTAAACAGATGTATAACAAAATTGCAGGATTATGATCAGGCCTATTAACCAGAGTAAGATGTACTGGTGTAACAGCATCCACTCCAGGTGGGTTTGCTACTTTAACTATGCCAGTATGATTAAACCAGCAGTGCTTTCTAGTGTGGACAAAGACAAAACCAATCTATGAATAACAGATCATACATCATGCTAGGTGTTAACACTGATTCTCACTGGCTGTTTCAATTTAGTTTGGAGCTCATACTAAGATGCATTCCTTGCTTTGTGTATTATTTATCTCTGTCAGCACAATTCCCTGCCCCACCCCCCTGATAATATTTTTGTCTCTTTCAGGATTCTCTCTCCTCCACCCCTCTCTACCCAGCATGCTACACTGGTCTGGTATTTAACTAACTATTGCTATCAGTTAAAATTGTCATGTACTTGTAAAAAAGAGTTAATGTTCTGGATATATTTCTGCAAAACTGGTTTCTCTACAGCTTAGATGAATTCCCTAGTTCACATTTTATACATAGGTAAACCCCAAACTTTCTGGGTTAGGTCCTCTGCAGTGTAACAATATGGTTGAAACATATTTAATTCAACCAAAATATATATTGGCTATATTTTTCCCAGGCCAAACTATTTCTTTTTTATATAAAATAATTTGGGTTCTAGAGGGGTAGATTCAGCGCTACAACAATTTAAAATGTCCTGCAAAAGAGAGTCTAGAGAATTATGAAAGTGTTCTCTTAAAGATTTCATATTTTCTATAACCCATGGTAACAGTGGCCTGTATTCACTATGTCGAGGAGAGTGAACATGTACAAATTTGCAATTACTTAGCAGTACATATTTCACACTGGCTAATGTCAAAGTGATTTTGAACGAACATGGGACAAAAGTCTCAGCTAGTGCCAATGCAGCTGGTACATAATATTTTTTCTTCCCTCTTTGAGGTGGGGGGCAGAGAAGAAAGATCACTTTGCAATATACCCTCATTTGCGCTGCACCTCTTTTCACTTACATATTCTCCATCTCCTTTTGTTTTTTACACTAGTAGGCTGAATGAATGCTTTTCTTTACAATTGATATGAAGTCATCAGGGATGTTTATCTGTTGTGACTCAGGGTGGAGTCTCTTGGTATTTGGGGGGAGGGATAGCTCAGTGGTTAGAGCATTGGCCTGCTAAACCCAGGGTTGTGAGTTCAATCCTTGAGGAGGCCATTTAGGGATCTGGGGCAAAAATTTGTCTGGGGATTGGTCCTGCTTTAAGCAGGCGGCTGGACTAGATGACCTCCTGAGGTCCCTTCCAACCCCGATATTCTATGATTCTATTATGCAGAGTTTGTTCTAGCACTTTCGCAAATGTATGTTGTCAGATACAACTTGTAAAAGTGGTTTTGAAATCTCCATTACTCCAGGTCCCAGGTCCCCATTACTGTCAACCCAAAAGAGTAGAGCAGTTTCAGGTTATCATTTTGCCTATCCTATTAGGTCCATAAAAGATATAATGAAAATCTACTAACCTAAATCCAGAGGTTATGGTATAGCAAAATCTCTGGCTGGTGAATAAATCTCCAATCTCTTCTATCCTAGCTCTCTCTTTTTCCTGGGAAGAAGTTAAATACATCTTCTAAAACTTAAAGCAGGAAGTACATTGTAGTCCACCCCTCAATTTAGGTATGTTATATTTCTTTATAAATACACCAACCAGGAATTAATAGATTCTAGATTACGTGGCTAGAAGGGACCATTGTGATCATGTAATCTAACCTCCTGTACAACACAGGCCATAGAACTGCCCCAAAATAATTCCTAGAGCGAATCTTTTTGAAAAACATCCACTCGTGATTTAAAAATTGCCAGTGACGGAGAGTCACTGTTAATTACTCTCACTGTTCAAAATGTACACCTTATTTCCAGTCTGAATTTGTCTAGCTTTAACTTCCAGCCATTGGATCATTTTATACCTCTCTATGCCAGACTGAAGAGCCTATTAAATATTTGTTGCCCGTGTAGGTAATTTTAGACCAGTGGTTCTCAAACTCCCCGCCCCCCCGCAGACCACTTGAAAATTACTGAGGGTCTTTCCAAATGTTGTTTGTACCGTTAGCCAACTATTGTAAAGCACTTTGAATAAAAGCACTATATAAAAATACCTTAACAATAATTAAGGTTTTTTTGTTCTACAAATAAAAGCGCACAACTTATATTTTAATATCCATAGTCTTACCTTTCTAATGTGATGGATGTGCCCTCTCTCCCCCACCGCAGCAGCCTCCGAGCTGGGGCTGGGAAGGAGGGGGTCTCTCCCTCTCTCCCCCGCCACAGCAGCCACAGAGCTGAGGCTGGGAAGGAGGGCCATCTCTCCCCGGCAGCCGCAGCTCTGGAGCTGGAGAAAGTTGCCTCTTTCTCTGGCTGCCGCAGCCCTGCACATCCCAAATTCCCCCCACCCCCTCTTCTCACCCCACTTCCCCCTTCCACCTACCCCCTATTCCCCCCGAGGCCACCACCTCACCTTACATGTGCATCTTCTCCAGGGGGTCCAGGCACTTAATTGGTGGAGCCATGCCTGCACGGCTCCACTAATTAGGTGGGTGGCCCTTCATTCTCTCGTGTGCGGCTGCCCAGGCGTGCACCTTAGAGGGAACTATCCACGGACCACTTGAATGGAGCTCGCGGACCACTGGTGGTCCACGGACCACAGTTTGAGAACCTCTGTTTTAGACTATAATCAAGTCACCCCTTAACATTCTCTTTGTTAATTTACATAGATTGAGCTCTTTGTATCTACTACTAATCCTTTAATCGTTCTTGTGGCTCTTCTCTGAACCCTTTCCAACGTATCAATATCCTTCTTGAATTCTGGATGTGAGAACTGAACAGCAGTATTCCAGCAGTGGTGCCAACTCCAGAGGTAAAATAATCTTTCTACTTCTACTTGGGATTCCCCTGTTTATGCATCCAAAGACTGCCTTTGCCCTTTTGGCTATAGGGGAGCTCATGTTCAGCTGATTAACCTCCACAACCCCCACATTTTTTTCCCCAGAGTCACTGCTTCCAAGGATAGAGTCCCCCAGCCTATAAGTATCACATGCATTCATTGTTCATAGATGTCTACATTGACATTAGCCACATTAAAATAAATGTCATTTGCTTGCACCCATCTTACCAATCCAAATCACTCTGAATCAGCGACCTGTCCTTTTCATTATTTAGCACTCCCCGAATTTTTGTGTCTGATGCAAAATTTATCAGTGATTATTTTATGTTTTCTTCCAGGTCATTGATAAAACTATTAAATAGCTTAGGACTAAGAACTGATCCCTATGGGACCCCACTAGAAACACACTACATCAGAGTTTCTCAAACTGGGATCCGGGGTCCTCCAGTGGGTCCGCCGGCCCTGCTGATCAACTCCTCCCCTTCCCTCCCAGTGCCTCCTGCATACCACAAAATAGCTGGTCAGCAGCATGCAGAAGGCACTGGGAGGGAGGGGAAGGAGCGGGGATGGGGCGCACTCGGGGGAGGGGGCAGAAAGAGGCGGGAAAGAGGGGCAGGGGTGGAGTGGGGGCAGGAAGAGGTGGGGTAGGGGTGGGGCCTGGGGGGGTCTGCGAAAAATTTTAAATCACAATGGGGGTCCTCAGGCTGTTAAAGTTTGAGAACCGCTGCACTACATTATTGTTCAATAATGATTCCTGATTTAAAATTGTGTTTTGAGATAATTTTTAATCCATTTAACATGTGCTAAGTTACTTTTATATCTTTCTAGGTTTTTTTTTTAATCAAAATGTCATTTGGTACCCAGTCAAATGCTTTACAGGAATCTAACAACATCAACACTATAACCTTTTATAAACTAAACTTGTAATCTCATCAAAAGAGATACCAAATTAGTTTGACAGGATCTATTTTCCATAAACCCATGTTGATTGGCATTAATTATATTACTCTCTTTTAATTCTCTCTTAATTAAATCCCATATCAGCTGCTCCATTATCTTGCCCAGGATCAATGTCAGACTGACAGGCCTATAATTACCTACATCACCCTGTTTACACTTTTTAATTTTTGGCACAACATTAGCTTGCTTTCAGGTCTTCTGGCACTTCCCCTGTGTTCCAAAACTTATGGAAAATCAACATTAATGGTCGTGTGAGCTTTTCAGACAGCTCTTTAGAAACTCTTGGATGCAAGTTCTCCAGAGAGTTGATCTAAAAAGGTCTAAATTTAGTAGCTGCTATTTAACATCCTCTTGAGATACTAGTAGAGTAGAAAGTGTCTTTTCATGAAAAGACAACACCTAAATGTACAGCTATCACAAACGAACAAAATCTCAGATATATCCTCAAAAAAAAAGAGTCAACATAAAACTCTTGCCCACCAACCTACACCAGGCAAAAGTCTAATAATTATAATATTAATACTTGACTCCTATACAGTGCTTTTCCTCAGAAAAATCTCCAGAGGGGCTTCGGCTCAAAGGTTAAATTTAGGCTTGATGAGATTAGCAGGGTAAAGTGAATTCCAGAATTGCTCATCTGTAACCCTGGATTTGGGGGGTAGGTATATCCCAGAATGTGATCAAGCCAACTGCAACCATATTATGTGCATTCAGCCACCATGAATTAATAAAATATTAAGGGATAATTTGAAAAACAGGCTTTCAAAAGCAAGGTCAAAACTACCTACAGTTTCTGCTAATCAGAACAGGAGGAAGGGAAAGAAAAGTAAACAAGTGAGACTGAAAATCTTGGTGGTTGGAAGACCTTGAGTCTGGGCTCCTCTGATATTGGAAGTTTATTGAAAGTTAGGAAAAATGATGATTTAGTAGGTGTCATTATGACCTATATCTTTTGTAGAAGTTAGTTATAAAAGACTAGCTAATACAGTTGTGACGGGTTGGATCACAGAAACCCCCTTGGGAGCTGCCACCTGATGTGCCAAGACTACTTCTATCCCTGTTTTTCCTGCCAGCTCAGGACTCCAGCACCCTGTCTTGCTGAGCCAGACACTCCGGTCTGTTCCAACAAAGACCCAGGGTCTGAATTACTTGCCCCAAAGCTGCAGGTTTACCTGAAAACAGCTCACAGAAGTGTGCTTGTCTTTAGCACTCAGATGCCCAACTCCCAATGGGGTCTAAACCCAAATAAATCCATTTTACCCGGTATAAAGCTTATACAGGATAAACCTAAATTGTTTGCCCTCTATAACACTGATAGAGAGATATGCACAGTTGTTTGCTCCCCCAGGTATTAATACATACTCTGAGTTACTTAATAAGTAAAAAGTGATTTTATTAAATACAGAAAGTAGGATTTAAGTGGTTCCAAGGAGTAACAGACAGAACAAAGTAAGTCACCAAGCAAAATTATATAAAATGCGCAAATCCATGCCTGGTCAAACTAAATACAGATAAGATCCTCACCAGTTCCAGAATGCTCCCTTTTACAGGCTAATCTTCTTTTAGCCTGGGTCCAGCAATCACTCACACCCCCTGTAGTTACTGTCCTTTGTTTCAGTTTCCTTTAAGTATCCTGGGGGGCGGGGGGTGGAGAGGCTCCTTCTTTAGCCAGCTGAAGACAAAATGGAGGGGTCTCCCAGGGGTTTAAATAGACTCTTGTGGGTGGAGACCCCCTTCTCACCCTGTGTAAAGTCCAGTCACAAAATGGAGATTCGGAATCACATGAGCAAGTCACATGCCCATGCATGTCTCAGGACTTGCAGGTAGTAGCCATTACCCACATGCTACCTTGAACGTCCTCAGGTAGACTTCTTATGTGGATTGGAGTTTTCCAAGCTCTTTTGTCTGTTAAATGCTTCCTAATTAAGCACCTAATTTGCACATTCCTTTCCCAAAAAGTAACCAAATGTTCTAACTAAGGCTACTTAGAAATCTAAGTATACTTAGCAATTATACAGCCAATGTTCATAACTTTGCACACACAAATGGTGCCTGCATACAACTAGGATGAACATAACCAGTAGGTCATAACCTTTACAAAGATATGTTACATGGCATATGTAGCAAAAACCTATTCCAGTTACATCATACATACATTTATAAGCCCCCCCCCCAATAAAGCCTTATGGGGTACTCTGTCACAACAGTGTACTTTGGAGCAGTCCTCTGAAGCCATCTTGAGACACATTTTTCCTGACACCTTTTCTCCCCGGTGGGTAAGCAACTGGCCACTGCGAACCTGCTGTTAATTACTCAACACTGTTCCAGATGTTAGGTAAATATCTGGGATGTTCTAAACCTACTGCTTGTGTCTGTGTG